>NW_024429214.1:1094802-1157819 GCF_017639785.1 Mesocricetus auratus | reverse complement strand
TATTTCAGATAAAGAAAAGACATCCTCGGCTTATTCCCAGCACACACGTCTCCATTCAACACCAGAAGGAATTCACAAAATTAACATTCCCTGAGCATGCAAGGATTATGCACGAAATCCAAAACATCCTGAAATTTCGCCGAAAATATAGGTGGTGAAACATATACAGATGCATAACATGATCACTAAACCTAAAGTCATCACGGCGCCTCAGGCCACAGAGAAATTGCACAACACTTAGTAATACACTGGTATTAAAATGCAGTGATGACTTTGGTTAAACTGGCACACTCCTCTCGTGCCTCATTTGGTTGTCTGTTTTGATTCTGGTTATCAATTAACCAACCTTCTTTACTGTAAGATTTAAAACTAGAAGATCTCTGGACTGGCGGAGTCCAGATTTCTTCAGGCCATGTTATGCCACGGATCCATTGCCCAGAAACCAAGCTAACACAACTTTCTCAGGTGGCTCCCCATCTCTTCAGCCAGGACTTGCCTGAACTTCCTTTTGAACCTTCTTCTGTTACATTTTAACTGGGGGCTTATGATCGGACTTCTGTCTCTCTCTGGAGAGTCTTTCTCCCTCAAATGAAGTTGGCTACACACATGTGACCTCAGGTTTCCATGGTCCTGGACACATTAGTTCTGAGATGGGCCTGCTGATGCCGTGTTGAATGAACATGAACTCCTGCTAACTAGCTTTCCTCATAAATCAGCAGGAAGTCACATTTCCCTATCCAGCAATCTCTGCTTAAAGGAGACACGAAGCAAAACCCGCAGCACTTCTTTCTGCCAGCTAATTGTTGTAAATCCTTTAGAATCTTCCACATGTGGTATTACATCTGATTACAGGATTGCTCAAGTGTGCAGTTGCTCTGTTGGCCTTTTCCTGGTTATAAGAGGAATTTGGGGTTGAAGAGGAGGTCGATCCAGGCAGATTTTGTCTGTGGGAATAATATCATTAAATAAAAATTGTGAACCATAGTGGCTCTACTTTCAAGTTTTCCTGGTTTTCTCACATCCACAGGGTATATAATCCATGCCATCCACATCTGACCTGAGCTGAAGCCTTGCTACACTGTTACTTTGTATCCAAACTTATATGTCTAGAAAAATGTAGAAATCTTGCCACCACAGTGTACTTCTCAGTCAAACTTTAAGTGGATTTTAAATGATTCAGGAAAAACAAGAAAGGTGCATATGCATTCTACACTACTCCTTTAGGGATTATAGGGAATGATCTCAGGGGTTTAGGCTTGTTTCTTAAAGATCCAGTGAAGCAGTTTTGGGAGGAGGCTTCAGACAAGCCAGCTTGGTAGGAGCGTGCACA
This sequence comes from Mesocricetus auratus, assembly GCF_017639785.1. Taxonomy (NCBI): domain Eukaryota; kingdom Metazoa; phylum Chordata; class Mammalia; order Rodentia; family Cricetidae; genus Mesocricetus; species Mesocricetus auratus. The sequence goes on along the minus strand of NW_024429214.1, from coordinate 1,156,489 downwards.
AGAGTGAATTGCCTGTGAAGGAAAGCATGTTTTTGCAATGCCAAGAAGTGAAACCAATGTTTGACGCTGCTCTTTCACCACAGCAGGTCTCAGAATGTATTGAGAATTGGTTTCTTCCAGATGACTACTTAATTCATATCAAGTTCTACTGGAGTGACATTATCACAAATATGCCATAATATTATGAAGTTTGGGAACCAATACCCTTCAAGGTCACTTTGACACACAAATTTCTATGCTAGGACTAAACTCACTTGGTAGGCCCACAAATAGAATAAGCCTGTTTATGCACACTATTGAAATGATCACTAAGTCTCCAGTGAGTGTAGACCCCATTAAGTCCCACAAGGAAGAATTCAAAATATTTATAACTGATTGTATTCAAGATAGAAGAGCATGCTTGACTTTCTCCTAAGGATTTCATGTTCTGATGCCCAATAATTGTCTCCAATTGCGAGGCAGTAAGAGAGCGTTCTGACTTCTGTATAAAATCCAGGTTTGTCTCTTAAACAGAGGAGCCTTTCAGGTCTCCAACTAACACCTATTCGAGAACAGATTTGAGAGCACACAGGCCCAAGTAATCCACTATTTCCACAGATTGCTCTGTCAACCATCCCACTTTTTCATTTCTGTTTCTATTGTTTTAGATAGGGTCTTATGTAGCAAAGATGTCCTTAAGCCTCCTGATTATTTTGCCCCCTAATTTCCTGTTACTGGAATCAGAGATATTTCACCAAGTCCATGTATGGAATCTCAACATTATTGCTTGCTTCATTTAGTGATGTCCATTTCCTATTCAATAAGGTGACTAATAGATGAAAAAAAACCTCTGGTCTGTGTGTTTGTCTACATTGCCACTACCTGCTTAGTCTTCTTCCCAGTCCATCACTACAACCACCCAATTAACTGTTATATATTTACAATCAGAGTCTCTATGTATACCTGCCTCTCATTTCATATTTTCATCCCCCAAATAATTGACTATCATACTCCATTAAGGAAGGCCATGAATTCAAGATTGGAAATTTTTAGTAGCATCTATGAAAACTGCAGTTTTCTGTATGCCTCTCCTAAGGATTTTACATGGTTCACTTTCCATTCTTTCCTACCCCAATACTAAGATTGAACTTAGGACACGGTGCATGCTTAGCAAGTACCCTACCTCTCAGTTACATCCCTAGAGTGCAACTCCATTCCATTTATCTGCTACAACTACTATGATACAAGTGGCAACAATAGATTGAACTGTCAATTTGAACATCATAATACTGGTCCTTGAGAACAGGTGACAGAATGCTTTCATGACTAGGAATTTTTATCAGAAAGGGAAGAAGAAGTTTCTGGGTCCACTTTGCATACTTTAGACAGTTTAGTCGGATAAATGTTCATATTCAATGAATACTTGGTTGACATTTGACATTCCTAGAGCTTCTTGCTGCCAACATAGTAAATACACATAATCTAATACTATATTTTGAAGTGTGATCTCATATATAATCCAGAATGGACTCAATATCTTCTCCTCAGTCCCTCTTTCTTTCTAAATTTCAAAGAAGAGGGATTGCAATCCACAGTGTACATAGTGCTCAACATGCTGCCATTAGATATTTGCATTCTCTTCCTCCTGCTCTTGCTCCTCCTCCTTCTCCTTCTTCTTCTTGCTCTTCGACTTATGCTACTATCATTATTAATACTATTTTGGTATACTGAAAACAAGGTTTTCAAAGTAGCCATGTTATTCCTAAAACTCATTTTATAAACAAGATAGGCCACAATAATTTAAATATGCCTGCCTCATCCTCCAAAATAGTGAGACTAATGATGTCTGTCAACATGCACACATATATTTTACTTATTTTTACTAATTTTCAGTGTATGTGTTTTGCCAGAATGTACATAGGTGTAGCAAATGAGTTGGTTAGGATCCAGAAATATAGAAGAGATAATCATATAGCCTACAATGGAGCTATAGACAAGTTTTAACCATATGGATGTTGAGAAAAAACTTGGGTTGCCTAGCAAGAGCAGCCTGTTCTTAAAACCACTGAGCAATCTCTTCAGAATCATATTGTTGTTTTTAACATGAGTCCTATTATTTGGTCAAAACTCAAAATTTTAACCCAAAATCTCAACCTACAACTGCAGAGATTTTTAGATTGAGGCATGATGCCTTTTGGCTTCCTTTTGAATTTCTCACAGTGCCAGGTGTACCTTTAAATTTCAATTATGACAGTTATTTACCAGGCAGTGATGCATATGCTTTTAATCAGGAGACAGAGGAAGGCAGAACTTTCTGAGTTTGTGGCTAACCTGCTCTGTAGAATGAGTTCCAGTTCAGCCAGAACTGTTTTGCTTATACACTCTATTTGAAAACAACAACAACTGTTGCATGGTTAGGGTGTTGTTGCAGTCCTGTAATCCTAAAACTTCACAGTCAGGGAGAGGTGTAACTCCGAGTTAGATACTTAACCTTTGAACAATTGAGATCCATAAACTAAGGTGGACTCACCTCTGGCAGACAAAGCAAATGTGTGTCTGATGATACTGCTGGGATACCCCCACTCACACTCAGGGAAGAGATGAGATTTGGCACCTGTTGCAGGCTCTCCTTCAGCTTGCCCACTCTGGGATCTCCTGATCTGGGGATTGCAGGCAGGTCTCCTCTGCTGCGAGGACCAAGCAACTTTGTATTTTTGCTGTGCTTGTCCTGCCCCCCAACTAGCAGGACAAGGAGTGTATCAAAACTGCCTGCACACACCATGAGTACTGAACCATCAGAATGATAAACATGTGTGAACCAATGGGAATAGAACCTTGGACTGAAAACCACCAGGAGAGAAAGAGATGCCCTCTGGACCCACTTCAAATAGGGATAGGAAGATGATATTATAACTACATATTCAACAACAGAAAAATGACTGCAAAAGAATATAGGGACTTTACCCCAGAAAGTATCCCTACACAGATAAAGAAGATAATAACCTTAACAACATCTTCAAGAAGATTAAAGAGACCCTAAAAGAGGAAATGAGTAAATAATTTAAAGAAATGGAAAACAACCCAAAAATTGCAAGAAACAATCAAACAGTGCAAGGTTTCAAAGCTCAAGTAGAGGCAATAAAAAAGCACAGACTTAGGGAATGATGGAATGAGAAAAGTTGGGTAAGTCTTCTGGAACTACAGATGCAAGCATAACTAACCGAATTCAAGAGATAGAAAAGAGACACACAGATATTGAAGATTCCTTAGAAGAAATATATTCATCAACAAAAGAATATCTTAAATCCAACAAATCTCAAACACAAAATATACAGGAAATATGGGATACCATGAAAAGGCAAACCTAAGAATAATAGGTATAGAAGAAGGTGAAGAAACCCAAATCAAATATGTACTAAACATAATCAACAAACTAATAGAAGAAAACTTAACAAATTTAAAAGAAGACATAAGGATGAAAGTACAAGAAGGCTATAGAATACCATATAGAGTGAACTGCAAAATTTCCCTCAGCAATAGTAATTTCAAACATACAGAATAAAGTAAGAATATTAAGAACAACTTCGAAAAAAGGCCAAGCATAAAGGCAAACCTATCAGGATTATACCTTATTGTACATAAAAGCAATGAAAAATAGAAACCACTGCATAGATATTTTTAAAATACTTAGGGACCATGGATGGCAGCCCAGACTACTATACATATCAAAGCTTTCAATTATTATTGATGGAGAAAAGAAGATATTCCACAACAAAACCAGATATAAGCAATACATATCTACTAATCCAGTCCTACAGAAAGTACGGGAAGGAAAACTCCAACCTATGGAAGCTAACTACACTCAGAAAAACAAAGGTGATAGGTAACTTCCCGTTACCAAAAGCCAAAAGAAAAAGCTAGTCTCCATTACACCAAAAGTTCAATTAAAATTGGGGTACAGAACTAAATAGAGAATTCTCAATAGAGGAATCTAAAGTTTGAAAGACCCATAAGAAAGTGGGCAACATCCTTAGCCATCATGAAAATGCAAATGAAAACAACACTGAGATACCATCTTTCTCATGTCAGAATGGATAAAATCAAAAACACCAATGACAGTTTATGCTGGAGAGGATGTGAAGAAAGGCGAACACTCCACCACTGATGGTCTGAGTGCCACATTGCATGGCCAATTTAGAAATCAGTATGGAGATCCCACGGGAAAATGGGAATCAGTCTAGCACAAGATCCGGCAATTCCACTAGTAGGCATATACCCAAAGATGCACATTCATACAAACAGAACTTTTGTTCACTATGTTCATAACAGAATTATTTGTAATATCTATATCCAGGAAGAAACCTAAATTCCCCTCTACTGAAGAATTGATATAGAAAACATGGTTCATTTAAACAATGGGGCTGGAAAAAATGGGGCTCACATGAGGAGGGGGTAAATGGAAATCGGATTGGCATGTAAAACAAGATTTTTCTAATTTAATTTTAAAAAATTAGACAAAAAAGAAATCACAAACCTGGGAACTACACAGATACATTCTGTAAAAATATAAAATGAATCACAACAGTAATAAAAGTACAGGGAACACTATAATCCCTCAATATATATCCAAAGGTGAATACTTAATGTCATCATATTTATGTTCTGATGACTCCATCATTAATGATCATGAAACACATAATCTCACCATGAATACTTTGCTGAATAAAGGCAAAAAAGTGCTGTGAGATGTCTATATATACACTGAATGTCTTCAGACTTGAGTACGTCTCTACTATCATCAGGGTTCCTGATTCATGGAAGAGTCTACGAGACTTTCTACAGGACACAGAAAAAATGAATGACAGACTGCCAATGAAGATGGACAGTTTGAAATGTTCTGCTTTGCTAAGAAGACTTTCACACACACTGTGGACTATGGGATGAAGATGGATGCCCCAACATTATAGAGGAACTTCAGGTGACTGTCCAGGTAGCAAGATGTTTCTGTCAATTCTAGTGTTTATATATTATAGTTCTGTGGTCTTTGATAGAGTTAAAGACAGATAGTTATAATCATAATTTAACTTAGTTATGATAAAAGATAAGCTACATATAAGGCTTTAGACTCAGAAAGACAGGATAGATGATACTTTTTTAAACCTTACTAAATGTTAATGAACAAAATATTATAACTATATTCTTGCTTGATAGCTGTTCAGTTATATATAATTTGACTATGTTAAAGTTAAGACCTTTCCTTTTACTAAGACAGAAAAAAGGAGATGATGGGAGATGCCATACTGTAAATCTATCTCTAATTGGTTATTGAATAAAGAACTGTTAGCCAATAGGGAAGTAAGATAGGTGGGACTAGGATTTGAGGAGGACTCTCGGAAGGAGAAACACAGGGAGTCATGATGTAGCCACCATAGGGGTAAGAAATCCGGACCCTTTCTCTGGAAAGAGAAATATTAGATGGGTTAAATACTTAAGTCAGAGATAGCTCATAAGAAAGAAGCAAATGGACAACAGCTTCTTAATTAATATAGCCTCCTGTGTGTTTATTTGGGACAGATGCAGCAGTGGAACAAGGCTGGCAGGAAGGCTTTAACCAACATTTTCCCAATCTGTGGGTTGCCATTTTGTCTTGCTGACTGTGTCATTTGCTTTATAAAAGCTACTCAGTTTCAGGAGGTCCCATTTATTAATTGTAGATCTCATGGTTTGTGCTACTGGTCTTATGTTCATGAAGTTGTCTCCTGTACCAATTCGTTCAAGTGTACCTTCCAATTTCTAGAAGTAATAGGTTCAGTGTGGCTGGATTTATGTTGAGGTCTTTGATCCATTTGGATTTAACTTTTGTGCATTGCAATAGATATGGATCTATCTGCAGTCTTCTACATGCCAATATCCAGTTATGCCAGCACCATTTGCTGAAGATGCTACCTTTTTCCATTGTATAATTTTAGCATTTTGTCGAAAATCAGCTGTTCATAGGTTTGCGGATTAATCTCAGAGTGTACAATTCGATTCAACTGGTCTAACTGGCTATTTTTGTGCCAATAATAAGCTGTTTTCAGGATTACTGCTTTATAATATATCTTGAAGTCAGGGATGTTGATGCTCCAGATATTGCTTTGTTGAGTAAGGTTGTTTTGGCTATCCTGGGTCTTTTGTTTTGCCATGTGAAGTTGAGAATTGTTTTTGCAAGGTCTCTGAAGACTTGTGCTGGAATTTTGTTGGGGATTGCATTGAGTCTGTAGATTGCTTTTGGTTGGATTGCCATTTTTACTACATTGATCCTACTTATACAAGAGCATGGGAAATCTTTCCATTTTCTGGTGTCTTCTTTAATTTCTTTCTTTAAATTCTCAAATTCTTGTGATACAGGTCTTTCAATTGTTTGGTTAGCGTTACCCCAAGGTATTTTATTTTATGTGTGGCAATTGTAAAGGGTGATTATTCTCTGATTTCTTTCTAAGCCCTCTTATTATCGGTATATAGTAGCGCTACAGATTTTCTTGTGTCCATCTTGTATAATGCCATTTTGCTGAAGATGTTAATCAGCTGTAAGCGTTCCCTGGTAGAATGCTTTTGGTCACTTATGTAAACTATCATATGATCTGCAAATAGTGAAAGTTTTACATCTTTCTTTCAAATTTGTATCCTCTTGACCTCCTTTTGTTGTCTAATTGCTGTAGCTAGAACTTCGAGTACAATATTGAAGACGTATGGGGGAGGAGATAGCCTTGTCTTGTTCCTGATTTTAGCGGAATCGCCTTGGGTTTGTGTCCATTTAGTTTGATGTTGCTGTTGGTTTTCGGTATTTAGCTTTTGTTATGATTAGGAAAGTTCCTGTTATCACAAATCACTCTAAGAACTTTACCATGAAGGGGTGTTGGATATTGTCAAACAATTTTTCAGCATCGAGTGAGATGATCAAGTGAATTTTGTTTTTCAGCTTGTTTATATGATGGATTACATTGATAGATTTTTGTATGTTGAACCATCCATGCATCCCTGGAATGAAGACTTCTCAATCATGGTGGATGAGTTTTCTGATGTGTTCTTGGATCTTATTGGACAGTATTTTATTGAGTATTTTTAGAATCTATACTCATTAGGGATGTTGGTCAGAAGTTCTCTTTCTTAGTTGTGTCTTTATGTGGCTTGGGTATCGAGGTTATTTAAGCCTCATAGAAAGAGTTTGGCAAAGACCCTTCTGCTTCTGTTGCATGAATTTTTTGAGATTGGTATAAGCTTTTCTTTGAATTTCTGGTAGAATTCTTCACTGAAGCCATCTGGCACTGGGCTTTTTTTTTGGTTGGGAGACTTTTGATGACTGCTTCTATTTCCTCAGGTGTTATAGGTCTACTCAAATTTCTTATCTGTTCTTGATTTAATTTTGGCAGGTGATATCTATCCACAAAGTCTTCCATTATGTTTAAATTTTTGAATTTTGTGGAGTACAGGTTTTCAAAGTATGACCTGATGATTTTTTGGATTTCTTCAGTGTTCGTTGTTATGTCCCCCTTTTTATTTCTGATTTTGTTAAGTTGCATGTTCACATTCTGATGTGTGGTGAGTTTGGATAATGGTTTGTCTATCTTGTTGATTTTTTCAAAGAACCAACTCTTTGTTATATTGATTCATTGTTTTGTTTTACTGTTTTGTTTATTGATTTCAGTCCTCAATTTGGATTTTTCCTGGAGTCTACTCCTCCTGGGTGAGTTTGCTTCTTTGTGTTCTAGAGCTTTCAGCTGTGCTGTTATTTCTCTAGTGTGACTATTCTCCAGATTCTTCAGGTGGGCACTTAGTGCTAAGAATTTTCCTCTTAGCTCTGCTTTCAAAGTGTCCCATAAGTTTGGGTATGCTTTGTCATCATTCTCTTTGAATTCTAGGAAGTCTTTAATTTCTTTTTTTATTTCTTCATTGACCAGGAGTACTGCAGTAGCACATTATTTCAATTTCCATGAGTTATTAGGGTTCCTGTAGTTTTTGTTGTTGTTCAACTCTAACGTTAAAGCATAGTGGTTTGATAAGATACATGGAGTTATTCCAAGTTTTGTACCTGTTGAGGTTTGCTATGTTTCCAAGTATGTGGTCAATTTTTGAGAAATTTCCATACAGCACTGAGAAGGAGGAATATTCTTTTGTGTTTGCATTGAATGTTCTATAGATTTCTGTCTAACCTAATTGGGTCATAACTTCTATTAGTTTCCTTGTTTCTTGGTTAAGTTTCTGTCTTGTAGACCTGTCTTGTGGAACAGTAGGGTGAAATCCCCCACTATAAGTGTTTGAGGTTTTATGTATGGTTTGAGTAATGAAAATTCCCATTCATGAAATGTGTTAGGTGTTAGGCCTCTCTCAGTTGTTAAGTCAGAACTGGGATATTGTTGGACATAGCTTTACTGGGCAAAGCCATGGTGGTTATTTTTGTTGGGGGTTCCTGTTTCAGTCTGCCTCTCATGGGAGAGCAATGCAAGGCACATATTTGTTAGAGGGAGAAAATGTCATTTCTTCCACTTTGGAGAGCAAATATATGAACAACTATTCTGCATGTATGGACAGTGTCCATAGCCCTTGAGTGAACTTCAAGGGAATAAAAGTACCAGGTCAAGACAAAATGTTATCAAATCTCCTTATCCATGAGAGGTACCATCAAGAATGATTACCATGATTTAAGATGGAGGTATGGCCACACCAAAATAGCTAGAAGTATTACTTTCCTGTTCTTTGAATGAAGGAAAGCCTATGGATGTTAAGGTATTCAGAGTAATGTCAAAGTTTCCTTCTTCTCTCAAGGTCGAGCTGGGCCATTCTAGGTCATGAGTTTTCTGTCCTAGGCAATGAAGACCTGATGTTGAGCTCCCGAGGCTTGCTTTAGCTAGAATTATAAGTTTCACTCTGTTTCTCATAGTTGGAGGAAACAAGAGACACACATTTTAAGAGGAAGAACATATCAAAGCATTAACCTGGGAGTGAAGATATGTAAATGTCCACCCTGAAGGTTTGGTTAGTGTTATAGGCCCATGAAGGAAAATCAAAGGCATCTCAAACCAGGGGAGAATCAAAAAGTTCCACAGTCCCCTCTACAGGTGAGGAGCCAGCCAGAAATCCACCCTTATTTATGGATGATGCTAAGGTTCCTTCAATATATTTGGAAGTAATATGAGTATCTTCTTAGGATGAAGGAAGGTCTACATGCATAGAAAACTTCAAGCTACATCAGTATCCTGTATTATGTGTCATGACTCCTTCAACTCTTAAGGCTGGGCAAGAATTGTGTGGTTCATAGATTCTCTGGCTGAATATATTGTCATCTCGGGGTGAGGGACTGAGGCTTCCTAACACTGTGGTTGCCTGTTTCAGTCTGTTTCTCACAGAGGAGTAATGAAATGGGCCTCCTTTTGAAAGAGGGAGAAAATGTCAGGTCTTCCACCAGGGATGGCATATGTGTGAATGTCCACTCTGGGGGTATGAGTGGTGTTTTAAGCCCTTAAGTGAACTTCAATTGCTAAGAATAGGGGACAAAGGAAAATTGGTCCATAGTCCCTGTGCATAGGAAGCATCAGTTAGAACTTCTCCAACCACTATGGATGATGGAAAGGCCATTCATGCAGCACTGGAAGTAACCTGGGAATGTGCTGAGAATGAAGAATTGTGTAGACACTCAGATGTCCACATGGTAATATCAAAGTCCCATTAATAACTTTTGTTAGTATTTATAACTGGATCAGTTATTAAGGAAGCTCAAGGGGTTTCTGGATCATATGTTTGCAACTCTAGGCCATTGCTATTTGGTTGTATTCTACTGAGTCTTGCTTTTGCAGTGGATTCCTGTGTCCATCTGCTTTTTCTGCAGGTGGAAGACATGGGACCCCTTTTGTAAGAGGGATAATGCTGAATGTGGATGTCATTGAGGAAGTCTAAGTAATCTATTGAGCCTTGGATACACGATCATTATTTATCCCAGGTATACAAATGCATTTTGGACTAATGAGAGATGCATTCTCACCCTGAACTCTTGGGGGAGGCTCTTGCCCCTGCCCTGGATGAAATGAAAGACCATGGACACCCCAATGGAGGGCCCCACCCTCCCTGGGGAAATGAAGGCATATTGGGGAGGTTGGTGGGATTGCACTGGAAGAGGAGAGGGAAAGGAGGAGGGACCTGGAACTGACATGTGAAGCAACCTTGTTTCTAATTTAAATTAAAAAATAAAAAAAATTAAGAAAAGAAAAAAGAAAAATATGGCCAAGGGCATTTGATGGTTCTGTGTTAGGTTGTATTCTGCAGGCATGTCTTCATAGAGAAAGCAGCCCACATTCTCATCATGGCTGAACTCCACAGTGCAGGGCAGCTAAATACCCAGGCATTGGATTTCATTTCAGCTCATGCTTTAGAGGTCTCTGAAACCTCAAGCTGGAATACAATGGTGGGCTTTATATCCACACTTGGTGCCTGAATTATACTCCTTCCTGGCTTCTGCTCACTGATAACAGGAGACACCTTCTGAGCACCTGAAGCAATCGTCGGATCCTGTCAGATGTGTACTTCAGGTGTATTCCAGAAGCAGCAGCCAATATTGTTACCAAGGACAACTTGGTAGACAGTGAAACATGTGTGGCATTTACACAGGATCTAGGGAAAGGCAGTATTGAAGTTCAAGCCTTTAATAGCCCTGTAAATTAGTTGAATGGTGGATCCCTGAACTCCAGGACACTATACCCAGTTTCTGTAGTGGTTTGCTTTCTGTCCAATAAGTTTGATACTGGATTCCATTGAGTTTCTGGTCCCAAGCACATCTCAACAAGTTTCCTTTGGAGGAAACTGTCTGGACTGAGCAGAGAATATGATCAAGGATTTAGAGCAAAGGAGAAAACACAAATGAATGTTTGCTTACAAAAGATGTAAAAGGGAAAGAAGATCATTTCCCACCAATCTCAGTGTGAGGGGATTTGAGGGTTAATTCACTTGGCCAAAGCAATTGTTGCTCCTGCAGAGGACCATTTCATAAGTTCATCTCTCAGTATATATGGGTGACTACTCCAACAACTCTAACTGGAGATCCATATGATTGAAGTCCTCAGCCCTCATCTTGTCTCAATTCATGCATCCATTTCTGTTAACCAAAGACAATAATGTGAATAAAAATTTGACAGTTTGTGGATTCCATGGTGTTTCAGTTTGAAGAAGCCCATATTAGTCCATCTGGTTATGCTCAGATTTGGAAATTTGGGCAGATTCCTCAGGGCCACACCTGTCCCACGATCTTTCACTCCTCTTTCTTGGCACTTACTGTTTGGAGAGCAGATAACATCCCCTCATGCTCTTGTAGAAAATGAGATGTGTATGCCAAAGGGAAGAAGACAATGCATCTGGCAGAGTCTGTTGGTAGTCTAGTCTTTGCAAAAGACTACATGTGTTTTGAGATAGTAGAAGGAAATTTATTCATTGAGAATCCATACTTACACCACCTGAACCATGGGTCTGTCTTTACATATTGGGAAATTGATTCTTCCCTCCACACTGTTGTCAGAAATGCATTCAATCTTGGAATCTGTTCAATGGCTGGGTCTTTGCCTCTCCTCATTTGTCTTCTTCTGTCTGACTCTTTTTGTTCTCCTTTGACAACTCTTTCCATATTACTGGATTCATAGATATAAAAGTTAATACCAAGTAAGCTCCCTGTTGATTTAGGCACCACAGTTGGAAGACAACATGTCCATGTGTGTGTTGTAGCCAGGTTATGGTCACATCACACCCATTTTGTTTTCCTTCGTTTCTCTTGCTATGCTTCTAAGTTGCTTTTTGTGAGACTGATATTATGTACTTCTAACACTTCCAGTTAAACTAAAATCAGAAAATCAGGTAATTTTTGTTCTAAAAAAGCAAATGAAAGCATAGCATTATTGCTTTGTGATAGAAAATTCCCAGCTCATATTTACTGACTCTTTCCACGTGAATGCTCTTGAGTTGGAAACTTCCTAATTACAGATGAGCCCCTCTTCCTAGATGAAAAAACTTCTAGCCATTCGTTTAGTAATTTGTAGATGTAAATCCTGTACATCTTTCTGTGTGTCCCTCAACATTTGTTTCTATCTGTGTCTGCCTCTTTCTCATTTTCTGTGTGTCACTATGGTTCTTTCTTCTTGGTTTCTCTCTTAGTGTCACACAGTGCCTATGTCAGTCTCTCTGAGTCTCTCTCTATCTCTGTCTCTCTATCTCTGTCTATGTGTATCTCTCTCTCTCTAGCAATCTATTTATGTCCCATCTCCCATGTGCATTTCTTTTTAGAATTAATTTATCTGCTTGCCTGTTTCCTTGTCACACACTCATTTGTCTCTATTTATCTCTATGTATGTCTCTCTCATTCTCTCCATGTCTGTCTCATTTTCTGGGTCACTGTATGTCTTCCTCTCTTTCCTTTTCTTTCTCTCTTGATCACACTTTCTCTTTTGCTTTCGGTATATGGGTGTGTCTCCCTCTGTGTCCCTGTCTATTCTCTTTATATTTGAGTATCTCTCCTACACATTTTTGTATGCACATTTGTCTGCATTTGTTTCTATGTACTTCTGACACTTTGTTCTCTTAAATGACCATGGTTTTCTCTGGTATGAGAACACTCTTGTAGTTCAAGATCTGTGACTCATCCTGTGAGGGACCTGAATGCTTTGGCACTCTATCATGTTGTGCAGAGAACAACTTACCTGAAATAATACCTACATCCATGGACACACTTGGAATGATGCACTATAAGATTAGAGCTCATATTTTCTGCCTCACGGCTTACACTTCTTCCAGAAGAGGCTGCCACGACTCAGGACCACAAGCTAGAGCACTTTTCCTACAAAAAAGGTCCTTGCAGTGATAGTCTAGCTTCATTTCAAATGACCCATTTGAGAGGAGGGGTAACAGCCACCCTGACCCTAAACCCACACAGAGAAGATTTACATAGTTATCCAACTGATATGGGTGCTTAACTGAGGAACTAAATTTTCAGGCATCAAACCATTTGATTGTCTTTTCATGTATGGAAGGAGGAGCAGCTTCAGAGCAAGATTTTCAGGAGATATAGGCTGGGAATAACTGAGTATATTGATTCAATGAAGTTATTTTCCTGTACTCTAGGCTTAGTCAGCTCCTCCAAACATCATGTCCTGGAGAGAGATGACAGAGGTGGTGAGCATATTACAGGTTACCTTTTGAAGAGGAGCCATCATCAAAAACCTTTTTCTTCTGTAAGTGTTGAATATGTTCTCATATAATGGAAATGTATGGGTGTGTATGCTCTGGGTATAGCCTTGTGATTGAAAATTCCTGTCCTTCAATTCAAAACCCCAAATAATCTACTAAACATGGAGGGTCCTAAGAGAGACTTGCATGAATTGTCCCACGAAGGGGATAATGGCATGATTTTCTGAAATAATGAACAGTATTAGTGGAGTATGATGGAGGTAGAGAAAGAAGAGTGGAAAATTGGAGTTGTGAGTAGAACATGAGTTTTTAGGAAGGCTAAGGTGGAGAGGCACAGAGAAGGAAAGCAAAGAAAATGATACCTTAATAACAGGAGCCATTATGGACTTAACTAGGCACATAGGTAATCTCCAGGAATTCACAAGGAAGCCCCCATCTATGAATCTAGGCATTATTGGAGAGGCTACCTTAAATACTGTTCCCCTATAATGATATTAATGACACCCTTAAATGTCATCATAAATCTTTCACCCAGTAGTTGATGGAAGTAGAAGCAGACATTCAGAATTAAGCACTGAGATTATCTCTGGAATCCAGGTTTGGAGAGGAAGGAGTTATGAGCAAAATAGTCAAGACTGTGCTGGGGAAAACCACAGAAACAGATGACCTAGGCAAATTCAAGATCAAGTGTCCATCTCTAACAGCTGGTGAACCAACATAAAACCAAACCAGGCCCAAATTATCATAGTGTCTGATTAATGACTTGGGAAGTCTATAGGGTCTCTTGCAGTGGATCCAGTATTTACCCATACTACAGGAATGGGCTTTGGGAGTCCATTCCCTATGGCCAGATACTCTCTCAGCCTAGATCCTCAGGGCAAAGAGGGAGATATTGCTTAAAATGATGGGACAGACTTTTATGACTCACATGAGAGGCCTCAACCTCCCTGAGGAGTTGTTGGAGGGGTTTGGTAGATGATGGTGAGAGGAATGGCAGGACAGAAGGGAGGGAGAGGCAACAGGTATTGATATGCAATATAAGATTGTTTTTATTTTCAATAAAATATTTTTAAAGTAGAAATTCCTGTGTCATTTCCTTGGAAGACTGAGCATGAATAGAAGAAAATGCTGGGATGGTTTCTTATGTGGACTGATCCAGGCTATAGTAGAGAAGAGTAAGAACTTTTCTTCAAAGCAGGAGGAGATTTTTAAGCAGATTGAATAAGTAAAGTCTTGGGCCTAGGAAGAAGCAGGTAGCTCTACTAGGATCACCGCTTAAAGGGACAGAGCAGAATTCAGCTGGAACAGCTCTCTCCAAGAGTGGAGCAAGATTGATATATCCTTCAAGGAGACCATGACACACTTTTTCCCCAGCTTCAGCTAACTTCCGGAAATTCCAGGACACATTTCTTTCCAGGGCTGAATTGTCCCAATACTGTTCCAATATCCACAGACCAGTCCTGCGTTGCCTGGCTTTTCAAAAACAGGGGCGTGCTCTTGGACACCAGATCGACAGCTGGGACTGATCCAGACCCCCTGAGTGTGAGAGTCAGTGAGGAGGCCTGGGCAACCTATAGGGCTCTGGGCAGTGAATCAGTGTTTATCCCTGGCATACAAACGGACTTCGTGTGTCCATAACACAAAGACAGATGCTCTCTCAGCCTGGTCTCTTAGGGGAGAGCCTGGACCCTGCCTTGAGTAAAATGACAGACTCTAGGTATCCCCTTTGTGGAAGGAAGTAGAGATAGGGTGGGAGAATGGGAGAATTCTGTAGGGGGTGTGGGAGGAGGGGAGGAAGAGGCAACTGGGATTGATATGTGAAGCAAGCTATTTAAAATTAAAATAATAAAAATTAGGTTATATTTTTTTCAGAGATGAGAAGTCCTGTTGCAGTTCCAGATTCTAGAACTCTACTATGTAGCCTGGATTCCCCATAAGTTTGTCTTGCTAAGCTGACAATTGCACCTGGTGTTCAAAAGACCAGTGTACCATGGAGACTTTCTGTAGTGAGCTTTAAACATAGAGATCATATTCTGTTTTGACACAATGCTCTTAATCAAAAGAGTTATCCAGAAGCCCAAGTATGGAGCCAAAAAGCAAACGTAGAAAATTAACAGTTTCCTCTTCACTATGTACATGTTGTTTTGTTTTAGTTTTCACAACTGGGGCTGTATACTTGAAGGATTTTGAAGCCTCAATGGTACTTCCAACATGGAATCTGGTGCTATCTAACACATATTATGACATGGAAGTAGTGGTGCATGGCCAATTACTCCTATGGGTCCAAACACAAGTTTTCAATCACATTCCTCACTCAGAGGTGACATACCTTGTACACTGTCATTTTCCTCAAAATTATTAGGCAGACACAGATCAGTGGGACTCTAGGAGACCAAGAATGCAGGTTGTGGGATTCATAGAGTACACTGATGATCACACTATTTTTTCCATTGACTTTCTCTTGGAATTCTCATGTTTTAAGGTTGTATACATCTGGAATCTCAGTGGAAACTGCAAAATTATTGCGGTCCTTGCTGAGAATTTCATTACTTAAACGTATTTCAAATGACAAAACATCTAATACAGAAGTACAGCTGACTCTGAGACCACAAATGCAGACTCAGACAAGTATACACAATAAAACATTCGATTATGAACAGATTCCACAAAAACCCAGGTATAAGCAGTATTTATGTACAAATCGAGGTGACAGAAAGTGATTGAAGGAAAACACCTACCTAAGGAAATTCATGAAAACAATGAATAATATAGGGAATAAGTAATCACAGAAAAATAAAGGAAAATTAGGGAAACACACACACAAATACCACTACCAACAAAGTAATAACAACAAAATTTAGGAATTAATCATGTTTGGTTATTGATATCTCTAATTAACTGTGGTCAGAATTTCCCAGTGAAAAATCAGAGAACAGGTGAAGTGAGGTTATGTCATTCTGCTGCAGTCAAAACCCCATATTAACAAAATTGTTGGGATTACCTCACAGTAAAGTGTTAGAAAAAGATAGCCCAAAAATGGATATGAGAAGTAAGCTTCTTTCCAGTGCCATATTTGGAGCCTCCAAAGCCTGGGCACTTCCCAATTGGCAATTCATCGTGGAAGCCCATCCAGAGTCTGCATGCACCTCCACCCACTGGAAGAGGTAGATGTGAGACTGTTTCCTGCCCTCCTTCCCCTGCCCTCCAGAGGCCTGGGGACTGCACATGGGTGAACCCTTCACAGCAGAACTGTCCATCCAGAATCTGTGGAAGTCGAGGTGTTAGTGCTGCCTCACACCATGGGAAGAAGAGAGCCATCAGAGAATTGGACCTGCTTGCAATCCCCGGAAGAGAACCTTGAACCTATACCCATCATGAGAAGTAGAGATAGTATAATAACACAGTCAACAACAGAAAGACCAATATGATGCCACCAGGGCCTAGGGACTCCACTCAAGCAATAAATGAACATCCCAACTCAGATTTAACAGAAGAGGACTACTGTAAATCAACTTTATGAAGATGATAGAGACCCTCAAAGAATTTTTGAGAAAATCCCTTAAAGAAACAGAAGAAAAAATGAACAAAAATTCAAGAAGTGGAAGATAATACAATCCAAAAATTGCAAAAAATAAACAAATCTCTTAAAGAAAACAAGGAAAGTTAAGAAAAAACAAAGAAACAAGTAAAGGAAACAATTCAAAGAATGCATGGCTTGAAGGGTGAAATAGAGACAATTTAAAAAACTCAGTCTGAGGAAATTCTGGAAATAGAAAAATCTGGGTAAAAAATCAGGAACTACAAATGTAAGCATAACCAACAGAAGATAAGTGATGGAAGAGAGAATCTCAGGCATTGGAGATGCTCTAGAAGAAACAGATTCAAAAACTAAAAAAAATCTTAAGTCCAACATAGACCTAAGACTAAATATCCGAGATTAATGGTACACTGGGAAAAGGCCAAACCTAAGAATAATTGGTGTATAGCCTAAATTCTGGTGGCCTGAGCAGAAGCAGCAGAGAAATGAGGACTGAACACAGCGCATCTGAAGACCAGTACGACAGGAATCATCTCACCTAAAGACTGCCAGCTTCCAAGTACCATTATCCACCCATGGGAAAGGTGAGTAGAGGGGCTAGCCTACTCAGTGTTTGCTAAGGTCCAGATACTAGAATGGCCTCCATCCATGCAAGACGAAAGCCACCAGGGTTTTGGAACTGCTCCCACCCACTGGAAAGGAACCATGGTCACAGGAAGAAATGATGGGGAGGAGACATTATAAAAACAAACCCACCCACAGAAAACCCAATATGACACCGCCGGGAACTAGAGACCAGAGAAGCACATTGCGGAGAAAAGCAGATGACAATGACATTAATAACAACTTCATGAGCCCATTTCCAAACTACCTGGGCTCTGCCACTGAGGCTTCCGTCCCAGCAGAGGCGCCAGAGACGTAGTTTCCTGCTCTACCCCCAGAACTAGGACTAGAACAGCTGCCTGTGCTTGGGGTCAACTGCTGAGTCTTCCATTCCTGTGGCAGGAAAAACCGCACCATAGTCTCCTGCTTCACCCATGGGTCCAGGTAAACCACGGCCCATTTCTGGCTGCCTGCCATTGCTTAGGGGCTGCCACGGAAGCTTCCATCCCAGAAGCAGGAGGGAAGACACCCCAGCAGACTAATATCTGGCTCTACCCATGTGGCCAGGCTGGATGCCTATGCTTGGAATCTACCACTGTGTCTTACATCCCAGTGTTGGGAAACACGACATGCTACTCTCCTGCTTCACCCACGGGATCAGGTAAACCAGGTCCCATTTCAGGACCACCTGCCTGGAACAGGACTGTGACACTGAGGCTTCCATCCCAGCAGTGAAGGTAGGAGTCAAGGTAGCAGAGTTTCCTTCTCCACCCACAGAACTAGGACTAGACACACTGCAGGTGCTTGGGGACTGCCACTGCAGCTTACATCCCAGAGGCAGGAGCAAACTCACCCCAGTACCCTAATCTCCTAATCCACCCATGTGACTAAGATTATCAGGGCATTTCTCCAGGCCACACTCCTGTGCCTTGCTTATACCACTGAGGCTCCCATTCATCCTAAAGGGATCCAAAGCACCCCAGCATGCTAGTCCATTTCTTCACCCATGAGAACAGGAACTGGAGAGTTACCACGACTGTGAACTTGCCTACACCCACCGGAAGGGAACCCCAGTCCCACACCAACCAGGAGAGGAAGAGGTACCCTCTGAAACCCGCTGCAAGAATGGATGGGAAGGAGACAATTTAAAAACACAATGAGGAATAGAAAAACCAGTATGACACCACCAGAGTCCAGAGACCCTACACCAACAGGACAGAAACACCCCAATGCAAATGAACCAGTAGACAATGACATAAAAAACAACATCATGGAAATGATAGAGGCCCTCAAAGAGGATATGAGAAAATCCCTTAAAGAGATGGAGGAAAAAACAAACCAAAAAAATCCAAGAAATGGAGCAAAAGACAAAAATTGCAAGAAACAATTCAAAATGTTCAAGGGGTGAAATCTGAAATAGATACAAAAAAACCCAAACTCTGAAGGAATGCTGGAAGTAGAAAAAGTGGTAAAACATTCAGGAATTACAGATGCAAGCATAACTAACAGAATACAAGAGATGGAAGAGAGAATCTCAGGTGTTGAAAACACAGGAGGAGAATTAGAAATAAAATTATGGCAAAGTTCATACTTTTCATACTTTGAATACCTGTACTCGACAAAATTTGACAATCTAAAATAAATGTTAAATTTTGTGTATAGATATTACTTGTCAAAATTAAATCAAGAACAGATAAGCAATTTAAATATGTCTATAACAAGTAAAGAAATAGAAGTAGCCATCAAAAATCTCCCAATTAAAAAAAGCCCAGGTCCAGAATTCTACCAGAAATTCAAAGAACAGCTTATACCAAATCTTCTCAAAGTATTCCATGCAATAGAAGCAGAAGGGTCTTTGCCAAACTCTTTCTAGGAGTTTGATATACAATCCACATAATGATACAACTAAGGAAGAGAACATCAGACCAATATCTCTCATGAACATTAATGCAAAAATACATATTAAAATACTGGCACATCAGATCCAAGAACACATCAGAAAATTCAGCCACCGTGATCAAGTAGTCTTCACCCAGGCATGCAGGGTTGGTTCAACATATGAAAATTCATCAATTTAATTCAACATATAAACATGCTGCAAAACAAATATCACATGATCATCTCACTGAATGCTGAAAAATTTTTGACAAAATCCATGTAATCGTCATGGTAAAGGTCTTGGGGAGATCTGGGATAACAGGAACTTACCTTAAAATAAGAAAAGCTATATACAGCAAACCAACATCCAACATCAAACTAAATGGACAGAAACTCAATGTGATTTCTCTAAGATCAGGAACAACACATGGTTTTCCACCTTCTCCATAACTCTTCAATATTGTACGTGAAGTTCTACCTAGAGCAATAAGACAACTGAAGGAGATCAAGGGGATACGAATTGGAAAAGAAGAGATCAAGGTTTCACTATTTACAGATGATATGATAGCTTACATAAGTGACCAAAAAACTCTACCATGGAACTCCTGCAGCTGATAAATAGTTTCAGCAATGTGGCAGGATACAAGAACAACTAAAGAAAACAAATAGCCCTAATATATAAGATGATAAAAGGGCTGAGACAGTGGGGAAGTGGTGGTGCATGCCTTTAATCCCAGCACTCAGGAGGCAGAAACAGGAGGATCTCTGTGAGTTCAAGGCCAATCTGGTCTACCGATCTCACAGGCTCCAAAACAATACAGAGAAACCTTCTCTCTAAAAAACAAAATAATAATAGGGCTGAGATAGAAATCAGAGAAGCATTGCCCTTTACATTAGCCACAAACAATATAAAATACCTTTGAGTAACAATAATCAAACAAGTGAAAGACCTGTATCATAAGAACTTTGAGTCTTTAAAGAAAGAAATTTAAGAAGACAACAGAAGATGGAAAGATTTTCCATGCTCTTAGATAGGTTGGATCAACATAGTAAAAATGGCAATCTTACTGAAAGCAATATACAGATTTAACACAATCCCCAGACGGTCCTGAATAGATATTCTTAAAACACTAGCAGGCTATGGATGGCAGCCTAGACATGTACTATGCTGAGCAGAAGTTTCAATCACTATAGTGGGTGAAAACGAGATATTCCCCAAGAAAACCAGATTTACACAATAAATATCAACTAATTCAGTCCTATTGAGATGTCTGGAAGGAAACCTTCCACACAAGGAAGTTAACTACACTCACAAAAACATGTGCAATAGATATTCCCACTAAAAGCCATAAGAAAATAAAGGGGTGAAATCCACACACAATACCACCACCAACGAGAATTAACTATTCAGTCATTAATACCCCTCAATATTAGTCATTTTAACTTGCCGATATAAAGAGACAGACTAACAGAATTGATATGAAGATAAATTGCATCCTTCTGCAGTATACTAGAAACATACTTCAATTTCAAAGACAGAGAGTACCTCAGAGTTAAGTTAAGTGTTGGAGAAAGATTTTCCAATCAAATGGACCCAAGAAACAACCTGGTTTAGCAATACTAATATATAACAATTTAGACTTCAAACTAAAATCAATCAAAACAGTTGAAGAAGGTCATACAGATTCATCACAGGAAAAATTCATCACGATAAAGTCTCAATTCTGAACATCTATGCCCCAGATAAAAAGGTATCCATTTTCATAAAATAAGCTTTACTAAAACTCAAATCACACATAACCCTCACACACTTAGAGTGGCAGACTCTCACTAATAGACAGGACCACCAGACAGAAACTGAACAAAGAAACAAAGGAAGTAACAGAAGTTATGACCCAGTATGGTTAAAGAGATATCTATAGAACATTCCATCCAAACACAAAATAATGCACCTTCGTCTCAGCACCACATGGATCCTTTTCTATAATAGACCGCATATTTGGCAATATAACAAACCTCAACAGCTAAAAAATATTGTAATACCCACTTGTATCTTATCATACCACAATGCTTTAAAGTTAGAATTCAACAACAACACAATTGGAAGAAACTCTACACACTCATGGAAATTGAACAATGTGGAAATGTTCCATTACTGGGTGAAGGAAGAAATCAAAAAGAAATTTACGTCTTCCTAGAATTGAATGAGAATGAAGACATAATATACCCAAACTTATGGGACACTATGAAAGCATTACTAAAAGAAAAGTTCAAAACACTAAATGCACACATGAAGAAACTGGAGAATAGTCACATCAAAGACTTAACAGCTCAAATGAAATCTCTAGAACAAAAAGAAGTAAAATGAACATGGAGGAATAGACACCAGGAAATAATTAAACTGAGGTTGAAATCTATAAAGTAGAAACAAAGAAAACAAAACAAAGAATCAGTGAAACAAAGAATTTGTCTTCAAGAAAATCCACAAGATAGACAAACATTTACCCAAAGGAAACAATAGACAGAAAGAGAATATATAAATTAGCAAACTAAGAAATGAAAAGGGGGACATAACAATAGACACTGAGGAAATCTGGAGAAAATGCTGAATACCTGTATTCCACAAAATACAAATTTTAAGGGAATGGACAATTTTCAGGATAGACAACATTGACAAAATTAATTCAAGCACAGATATCGGTCACATAGACATCCGAGCTCTAATGAAATGCAAGCATTCATCAAAAGTCCCCGAACCAAAAACAGCCCAGGGTCAGATGGTTTCAGCACATAATTCTACCTGAAATTCAAATAAGAGCTACTACCAATAGTCCTCAAATTGTTACATACAATAGAAGCAGAAGGCTCACTGCCAAATTGTTTTTAGGATGCAACAATTACCTTGGTACTCAAGTCACACAAAGACAGAACTAAAAACAGATCTACAGACAAATATTCCTCATGGATACTTGATGGGGAAGTCCTGAATATATGTCAATAAAGCACTGTTGGCCAAGAGGGAAGCAAGATAGATGGGACTAGGATTCAAGGAGGACTCTGGGTAGGAGAAACACAGGGAGTCATCATGTAGCCCGCCAGAGATGTAAGATGTCTGTTCTGTAAGAGAAATACTTAGATGCATAAAATACTTAAGTCAGATCTAGCCAGTAAGAAACAAGCAAACCCAACAGCTTCATAATTAATACAGCATCTTGTGCATTATTTGGGGACTACAATGTGGCAGAGCCCAGGTGACTGCTGGGGAAAAACCAAAGAGGCTGGCAAGGAAAAGGCTTCTCTCTACAAATGGTGATCAGGAGTGGGATCATGAATTTCCATGTAGAATGACAAGACAATTAAAGGAATTTTAGAAACAAAAGAACAGAGAAAACCAAAGGATCTTGGTGGCAGTATTTTCTCAGTAGGGGTCTGTATTGTTAGCGACAAGCACAGCAACACATGGCTCGCTTAAGGGAGATTTCCTGGCTCAGCATAAAAAAGTGGCAAGGTTCTTTTAAGATGCTCTTCTAACAATTGAAAGGTGTGTAAGTACAGCTGGAAGTTGCAGTGACCACATCTGTAAGCCGGCAGCTTTTGCTAGATCTCAGCATAGCCTGAGACAGTGAGCTGGAATCATGCTTATGACTGCCATCTTGGAAAAACTGCAGTTTAAACAGCTGTGGTTTTAAGAGACGAGACATGGGGCCAGAAAAACAAAGATTTACAGTAAAGTCAAACTTGGATGAAGAAAAATCTTTGAAGGTTTACCGTGTATATAAAAATATATGTAGGATTGAGAGAGAAAAAATAAATGACATAGTGGTAAATAAAGAAAGAAGCTGGCAGTAGAATTTTCTTCAGAGGCAGAGGCAGGTGGATTTCCAAAGAGAAACCCTTTCTCAGACAAAAAGAAATAAATCAAAGTAAAAGAAATGGAGTAATAATAGATAAATAAATAATCCACGTAAAGATGGAAAATACACAGAGTCTGTATACAGTATGCTATTGTGTTTTTCAGTTTTTTTGATTGCTAAGTAAGGGAAAACTACTGGAGTACACTTGATTATAAATGCTGCTATGTTAATTCAACTTATATCTTTTGAAAATGCCTTGCCGGCAGAGAGGGGAGGACCTGCATGGGGATCTCCAAAGCCTGTCTTATCCTCCAGGGCAAGGCCTAGGCCCTTCCCTAATTGTCCAGGCTGAGAGTGCATGCCTTCATGTGGAATGGTCTGCCAAAGTACATTTGCATGCCAGGAATAAATACTGATCTACACAAGGCTCCATAAATTGCCGAGGCCTCCACACTACACCAAAATTTAGGGCATCTGTATAAATCCAAAAACGGCCTCAATGACATCAGCCTGGAGTCCATGAGCTAACCCTTGTTCAGGTAATTGTTTCTGTAGTTTTCACCAGGCCACTCATGACCCTTTTTCTTTTCACTCCTCCCTCTCTGCAACTAGGTTCCTGGAGTTTGTTCAATGTTTAGCTATGGGTATCTTCTTCAACTTCCATCAGCCACTAGATAAAGATTCTAAGATGGCATACAAGGTAGTTGTCAAAATTATTATAGGGGAAGGGCATTTAATGTAGCCTCTCCACTATTCCTTAGATTGCCAGGTGGTGTCATCCTTGTAAATGTCAGGAAGTCTCACTAGTGCCACATCTATCCTCAAAACTATAATGACTCCCAATATTATGGTATCTCTAATTCTGCTCAATATTCTTTCCCTGACTCAACCTTCCTGTTCCTATATATCTCTTGGGATGACTGACTTCTTGAGACACATTTTTCTTCTCAAAATCTAAGTTCATTTAGAATCTCTTCAAAAGTAACTAGTGCTAATTTTGGTTTTGGATTCTCTGGTTTCTGGTAGCTATTGGACACTGCCTTTTAAATTTTATGTGTTATTGTTTGGTGCAACCTGAAGCCAGGGAAGGTAGTAGTCCAGTTTTAGTTAGCCTGCCTGATTTTACCTGAAGAGCTCAGGCTCACTTTGGATGTCAGATACAGGGATGCAACATCCTGCTAAATACAGTTCTGCTCTAGGTTGGCAGGAAACATATTGGGAGGAGTGAGGAGCCTGTCTAGGGCATCCTGACAACTAGCTGTGTGGAAGGCATCCTAAGATATTGGGAGGGACTAGTGAATACTGTTAAGGCCACTCATCTGTAAACAGTAGGTAGGAGGGCTTTGGACTCTGGATAGGTGTACAGGAAGACTGTAGAGTAGAAGCTAGAGGAGTCTCAGTGATTGCCTTCTAATATGCCAAGTGATTGGGGACTGTGAAATTGCAGTATGGAGCCAAAGAGTTAAGTGTCAAGGGCCAGGTCCCAGATAGCAATTACAGGCCTTCCATTTGGAGAGTTGCTGGGTGCTGAAGAAAAGGCCAGATGCTGGCTGGGACTTGAAAACTAACCACAGTCACAGATTTCTGTTCTGGAGTAATGAGAAAGTCATCATTTAACAAGACAGTAGCAGGAAATTCTCCTCTGGGACAAAAGAGTGAAGGGACCCAGGATGCAATTGATTTCTCGGCTATGAAATTTCTCAGAATTTCTTCTATGTGTGAGTAACCCTTATCACAATTTGAGAATATATATACTGGAATAATCTTTTTATTGATTTTCATTGTCAAATATTCTTTTAGTATAATCTAGTAGAATTTTTGAATTTATGTCTTGATGTTCCCAAACAGTTCTCTTTGCTTTGTGAGAAAGATCAAAGCTCTTGAAGATAACATTCATCCAAACTCACTTCCATGTTGAACCACATAAAATTTTGGACTTGGCATTCCAAATGTGTAAATATAATTAAAACCAAAATAGAGTTCTAGTGAGTTCCACAGGTACAGTTATACACAGAGAAATTCCTGAGTGCTTGCATGGAGATTCTAGCAGGGGAGTGCATCTACTCGTATCCCCTTGACTGAAGACTGGTCCTCCTCCATTCGGGGAAGGTATTCCTCTTTACCCAAGCACACAGGTTCATGAGGGATGCACATGGAGTGGTGAGGAAGGAAGGGGACACTTGCCTGTGCAGCCAGATCAGCCGAATCAACCATGACGATCAATAGGGTTACTGATATCACAGCCAGATTATCCTCACATCATAAAATGGAATTCTTTTTTATTACATTTTCAATTCTATTAAAATTTTTTCATACAATATATCCTTTTGTAATTCTGTCCCAACTCTTCCCAGATTCTCCCCATCTCCTTACTACCTTATTTCATGTACTCCCCTATCTCCCCATAAAAATAAAGCAATGAACTTATATACATAAAAGTACATAAAGAAAAACAAAATATCAGAAACAAAATATATAAGCAAAAAGCCAATAAGATAAAAAGTGCTCAAATAAAGATGTATGAGACTAAATGTCTACAAATAGCATTGAGTTCATTTGTAATGGACACCTACTCCTGGGCATGGGACCTACACTGAGTGTGACTAACATACCCAGAGGAGACTCTATTGCAGAAGACTATTTTTTTCCTTTGCAAGCAAGTACCAATTACAGATTGCTCCTTGGTTAGGGGTGGAGAATCATGCTATTTTCTGCTTCAGCAGTGGGACCCCATATGACTTTAACCTGTGAAGTCCTATGTGTGTGTGTTTCCATATCTCTATGGGTTTAGATGTGCATCAGTACAACCACTATGGAAATCAGTGTGGCAGATTCTCAGGAAGCAAAAAATACATGTCCTTGAGATCCAATTATACCACTCTTGGTCATATGCCCAAAGGACTCTACACACTACTATAGACATATTAGTTCTTTCATGTTCATTTGAGAGCTTGGCACACTGTAATTTAATTCAGCATTCTGAAAAGCGTTTTTGAGCATTTGGCGGCAAACACTTATAATTCCACCATTGGTCAGGCAAAGACTGGTGGATTGAAAAGTTTTACAGGGAGACTGGTCTCAATAGAGGTTTCAGCTTCAGCCAAGTCTCCATGCTGAGATGCTGTCTGGGATAAAAAAGAAAAGATAAAAAGAAATGTGTGTGTTTGTGCTGAGTTCTTAATGTGTGCTCGGATTAAAGACATGTGCGACCACTTCACAGCTGAAACTAGCATTTGATATGAGGAAATGTTCAAGGACACCATGTACTACAAGAGATTGAATTATTCTCAGAGAATAATACAATTAATCCCCCAGATCGGCTCACATGCGGAGCCAGACAAAAAGTCCTAGAAAGTGGAGAGGGGGAGACAGTAGTGAATGATGCGGTGGGAAACAATTCAGTTTTCCTGTATTCTGTTTTACTAGGAATAATTCTATAGACTTCCAATAAGAAAGATCTCAGAATTATCCCGCTATAGCTATGACAAGATTTTCTACATAAGAATTGGTACTAGTTGGAAAATCAATCATATATGAATATTAATGTGAGTCAAGCATAGTATATTTAGGTTCTCCTTCAAGATATATCCTTGCCTAATACTCACAAATAGGCTAGGCGTTCAGTTCCAGAAATGACTTTCCTGTGGTTGATTTATCCTTAAGTCCAATTATAAGCTGTTGGTTACAAAAAATGTATGTCTGCTGCTCTTGCAGCCTTCAGGTTATCATGCAGTACAGACCATTGGTATGGTTCATAATTTTCATAAATGGGAAGGTCTGTTGGCTTTATTATGGGGGAAGACTTGTGTCTTTGCCAAAAAATAACTCCTGGCCAATAGCGAATCAGGATAGCTGGGACAAGGAGTATATAAGGACTCTGGGAAAGAGAAACACAGAAGTTAAGATATAAGACCAAGGGGTAAGACGCCGGGAAAATTCTCCGGTAAAAGAAATACTTAGATTATCAATTATGGGATAAATACTTAAGTCAGGACTAGCCAGTAAGAAACATACAAGGCCAACAGCTTCATAGTTAATATAGCCTCCTGTGTGTTTATTTGGGCCTGATTCGGTTCTGGAAACAGGCTAGCAGGAAGGTTTCCTTTTAGAGCGTTAAAAGTTTACAGATTGCTTTATGATACCAAGGAAGCTCGTCCCCATGGGGGATGCTTTAAATTCTTGTCCACATCAAGACTCCTGGCTCTGAGAAAATGATTTTCTATATTGTTTTGGAGGCTCTCGGACCAGCCTGGCCTCGACATCACAGACATCTGCCTGGCTCTAGCTCTCGGTTGCTGGGATTAAAGGCGTGTGCCACCACCGCCCAGATAAACCAAGCTTTTGAAATGAGGAAATGTTCAAGGCCGCCAAACACTACAACATATTGAATTATCCTCAGAGAAACTGAGCTCACACCTTTAATCCCAGCAATGAGGAGGTGGAGACAGAAGGGGTGTGGCTTGGCAGAGCGAGGTATTTAAGGCAGGAAGAGAGCCAGCTCACCACATTCAGCCTGAGGATTGCTAGACACCATTTCTCTTCCTTTGTGCCTGAGGATTCACGAGAGGTAAGAAGTCACACTGGGGATTGGGACTTTGATTCTCCGACCTTTCAGCATTAACTCTGATTACTGACTCTGGGTTTACTAAGACTAATTAGTATTCTGGCTACACAACCTGTTAGTTTTACTTTGTGTTTTGTTAAACCCCAGTAATATCACTGTGGACTTTTACATGATGAGGGTCAATGTCTGCAGCTTCCTTACAGTGCTTTGTACTCTGAAATGATGTCCTAGGATTGCAACAGTCTAGCATCTGTGGGTGAGAACAGCTTGATTGAATTCACATCCTAAATTAGCATTTTTGAGTTCCATGCGCATAGTTGTAAACACTAACATTTAACATTGAAAAATTTCCCCAGCGGTAATTTTTCAGCTGAGAAATATGCACTGTCAAGTAGATATAGCATTCTAAAAAGTATTTTGACAGATTTGTGGAAAACAACTTTTATCCCATCATTGGTGAGGCAAAGACAGCTGGATGTCAGGGAGATACAGGCTATCCCTTCACTATATTGATTTCTACTTCAACCTGTGCTTCGTGGTGAGAATATTTCTCTGACAAAAAAAAGAAAAGGAGAAAAAGAAATTTGTATTTTTGTGCTGGGTCCTTAAAGTCGCACTCTTGAGCCTGTTTCATGGTACCAGGCCACAGTATTTTCCCAGTTATTAAAGGAGTTTTAAACAAGGTGGTCTTGACACAGGTCTGCAATCCAATTGTTCAGTATTGTCCTGGTGTCTGATTCCAGGGTTTTAAACACGAATTAGATTCCCGGAGACCACGAGTTCTGATTCCGAGACCAAAATGGCCGACAAAATGGATATGTCTTTGGATGACATCATTAAGCTGAACCGGAGCCAGCAAGGCAGTCGCGGCAAAGGCCAGGGCTGGAGCAGGGCCGGCTACCAGGGCCGCCACGGTGGTGCCATGCAGGCCCCTGTGTGGGGGAATCGACGCAGCAGGTCTCTGAAGAACCGGCCTACCATGAGTGGTGGCTCTGCCGGAGGAGGCAGGAACAGGCCGGCTCCCTACAGCAGGCCTATACAACTCTCCAACAAGGGGCAGCATGACCTATTCGACAGTCACTTCCGTGGTGGAGCCAGCATGGAGATGGGCGGAAAGCTGTTTGTGTCAAACCTTGACTGCGGGGTGTCAGACGCGGATATTCAGGAACTCTTCTCAGAGTTTGGAACACTGAAGACAGCAGCTGTGCACTATGATTGCTCTGGACGTAGTTTAGGGACAGCACATGTGCACTTTCTACAGAAGGCAGATGCTCTGAAGGCTATGAAACAGTACGATGGTGTCCCTTTAGATGGCCGCCCAATGAACATTCAGCTTGTCTCATCGCAGACTGACTCACAAGGAAAACCTGCACAGAGAATAAACAGAGGTGCCATGAGGAGAAACCATGGCTCAGGGTGTTTTGGTGGTGGCCTCATCCGGAGAGGGACCCGTGGAGGCAGCCCTGGAAGAGGTAGAGCTACGAGCAGGAACTCAAAGCAGCATCTTTCTGTCGAGCAGTTGGATGCACAGCTGGATGAGTACAATGCACAGATGGACACCAGTTGAACAGCCGGGCATATCCACAGAAATGACAGGACCCAGAAGCTTTGTCCGTAATCCCTCGAGGGGGTTTGAAAACTGGACTGTGAGGACAATGGTGGATTTCTTTTTGTTTGTCTCTCTCTGTCTTTTTTCCCTGTTTTCAAATGGGATCTAAAAACACATGTAAAGGCTTTTTTCCCCTCCTTTTCTAATACGGAAACAGACCTGTTTTGTACCGAGTTATGTTGGCGATCAGTTTTACTGGTTACTGTTGTGCAGAAGGAGGCATATTCACCTTTGCCATAATAAACTAGACTTGTGTGTAGGAAAGAAAATAAAAAGAGAATTCTGGCTACAAAACCTACTGTGTTTTAGTTTGTTGTGAACTGCCACCTAGTGGTGAGACTGTGTAATTCCCACAAGAGGAGGGTCAATGCCTGCAGCCTGCTCAGGGGGATTGTTACAGAGAATGGCTGTGGCAGAGTTGCAGCAGTCTGCTTTTTGTGGGTGAGAACAGTTTGCTTGCTGTCTCCCTTGCTCCTCCTGAGGGTTTCTTGGAAAAATACTTGTTAAGTGTAATTCTCTCAGGCAGATTTTCATAAAATTTGGTCTATAGTAAATTAAGTAATTCATCTTGTGTGCTTTTGTGATCCCAAATATTCAGTACCATGTCTGCTCCTGAGGTTTGACTGCGTAGTGATTGGAAGTGGCATTCCAGTTACAGTCACTGAAGGTGGTTTGTAGTTATTTTCAGGGCTATGCCTGTTTATGTCAAATGGGGAATCACTTGAAGGGGCCTATATCTTTCACAACTTGAGTACAGTTCTGTGTTAACAATCCAGGTACTTCCCTTCTGAATGATCTCTTGCTCATGTTGGGGGCAAGTAATCCCCCAGATCTGCTCACCTGCGGAGCCAGACAAAAAGTCCTAGAAAGTAGAGAGGGGGGAGATAGTAGTGAATGATCCAGTGGGATACATTCAGTTTTCCCGCATTCTGTTTTACTGGAAATATTTCTATAGGCTTCCACTGAGAAAGATCTCAGAATTATCCCGCTATAGCTATGACAAGACTTTCTACATAAGAATTGGTACTAGTTGGAAAATCCATCTTATATGAATAATCATGTGAGCCATGCCTAGTACATTTAGGTTCTACTTCAAGATATATCCTTGCCTAACGCTCAGAAATAGGCTAGGCTTTCAGTTCCAGAAATGAATTTCCTGTGGTTGAGTCCTCCTTAAGTCCAATTATAAGCTGTTGGTTACCACCAATGTATGTGTGCTGCTCTTGCAGCCTTCAGGTTATCATGCAGGGCAGACCATTTTTATGGTTCATAATTTTCATACCTGGGAAGGACTGTTGGCTTTTAAATTTACAGATTGCATTATGATACCAAAAAAGCTTGTCCCCAATTTGGATGGTTTAAATTCTTGTCCACATCAAGACTCCTGGCTCTTACTGAAGCACTTGGCTTCTTCCGAATAGACCTCACCTGCTACTTCTGGGAGGCACAGGGGACATCCACAATAGACTCTACTGTTTTTGAAATATCAAGAACATCCGTGACCAACAATATCAAAGCAGGATTCTGTGGTTGCTTTGTGAGAATGTCCATGGCCCTGGTGAAGAGCATCATGAGTTAAGATTGGAAGGTATCATTTATACTCTAACTGGATATGCTTATAGACACTTGGATATATTACAGCCATATTTGTATATGATAATATTTAGAAACGTTAAAACATTTTCATACATCCTTACAGTTAATTTATTCTCTCTTCTTTTTTATTTTTGTCTATCACTTCCTCATTATTCACCCCCCACACACACACTCAATTTCTTCCTTTTACAATTATTATTTCCTGTTTTTTCTGCTGCCCATTTTCCCCGCTCCATACATGAGTCTCCTTTTTATTTTGTGAATATTCCAGTTACTTCAGGTTGTGGACTCTCTTTTAAAGCTTGGAGATAAGAACTGACTATAAGAGAGAAGATGCCATCTCTGTTATTCTGTGTCTGAGGGTAGGCACTCAATATGATCCTTTCTTGGTCCATGTATTTAGCAGAAAACTCATGATTTCAATTCTCTTTAGAGCTGAATTGTGTTTCATAGTGTATGTGTAACACATTTTCACTATCTATTTGTCCAGTTCAGAAATATTTAGGATGCTTCCTTTTTGTGGCTATTATGAAGAAAGCCTGAGTAAGTATTTTTTGGAGAAGGATACCAAGTCCTTTGAGACTATGCCAAGGCATGAAAGGGCTTGGTTGACTTGATAAATTAATATAATTAGAGGATTGATTTATTTGAGGATTGTCCATATTGCATCCCAGAGGGGCTAGATTTTTCATCACAGTATTTTTATTTACTATGTCTTCTCTATGATGTTGTTGATGCTTTTTATTGTTAGCAGTGTTTTTCTTCCATCTGTGTGAGAATTAATGATTTTCTGTCTTGCCCAGGGATGATTACCTCTCATTTGTCTGGAATATAAGATTCCTCACATGAAGTTTATTAATTCCCATATTCTCATAGGTAAATTTTCTGATTCTTCTGTATTAATTTTAAATATAATTATTGTCTGCAAAGCTGCTTTAGTGAAATCAATTATCTTAACATGAGAGAATTTTGACATGCACTTTCTTCTCCATCAATTTTAAGATAAATTTGTTTCTTGATGTAATAATATAGTTAGACAGGTTTTCCCTTCAACTTTAAATGACGTTTAGTGTTCTCTGGATTTAAGATCATTATCTGGATATCTGGTATTTTGGTTGCTATGGTATCTTCATGTGATTTGACATTTTCCCTTTTTTATTACTTTAATTTTAAACAGCTTGTTTCACAATTGAATCCCAGTTCCCTCTCCCTCCAGCACCCACCCAACATCCCCCCAAGTCTCCCACCCTTTTCCCACTTCCTTCCACATAGGGGATATCCAGAGTCTATCATTTTGCTCATGGCAGGGTAGAGGAACTTCCCTAAAAGTCCAGGCTGAGAGAACATTCTTCTTTTTGTTATGGACACACGAAGTCCTTTTGTATGCAAAGGATAAACACTGATCTATTGCCCATGGCCTCATAGGTTGTCCAGGGTTCCTCACTGACTCTCACACTCAGGGGTTCTGAATCAGTCCCGTGTTGGCCTCCCTGCTGTCTGTATGCATTCCAAGAGACCCCTTGTTCAGATCAGCTGACTCTGCTGGTTTTGCCAGCCTATTCTTTGCCAATTTTTTCATCATTCCTCTCTCCCTGTCACTGGGTTCCATGGGTGCAGTTCAGTGTTTAACTGTCGGTGTTTTTCTCTGCTTCCATCAGTCACTGTATGAAATTTCTATAATTGCATATAGTGTAAACAACATTTTCTTTAACAGCTCTCAGTATTAATTTTTTCATTTTTTTCATCCCTTATATGAATGAGTGCAAGTCATCTATCTGCCCATTGCTCCTGAAAGAGAAATATAAAGGAGAAAAACAGAAGGAATTGGCTGAATCTCCAATAACCATGACCCAGCTTAGTGGACATGTCCACCTTTCTAGAAATATTATATGTTAGATACTGCAAATTATTAAGTTTGGTGCTGGAAATACTTTAAATTTTTTTCTAAAAATTGTTTGAAATAAACAAACATAAAAATTCACACACTGCATTTAACCAGACCCAAACCCTGTACAAAAAAATATAAATTTATTTAGTAAGAATACTCACTGGGAGACTTTAATCCCAGCACTCAGTAGGCAGAAGCAGGGAGATCTCAGTGAGTTATAGACCAGCCCGGTCTGCAAGATCTTGTTCTAGGAAAGCTTCTAAAGCCACAGAGAAACCCTCCAAAATAGTCATTGGGAACATAAACACTGGAGCCTTACAAAAGGGTTTTACACATTGGTTATTGAATATATATTTATCAAGTTATCCATCAAAAAAAGAAAAATAACTGCGATAGAATTAGAGCTAGAAGAGCATTTAGCTATATAACTGATTTTATAAGTGGTGTTCATTCCCTTTATTCAGTCCTTCCTCTAGCTTGATATTTGATCTTTCCTCATTTTTCAAGTGTGCCCTCATGCATATTGTTCCTCATATACACATATTATTGACCAGTTTCTGTGTATGAGGAAAATGGGGTTTCCTCTTTCTGACATTTTGTGACTTCACTAAATAGTACGCATTCTAAGTCCATTTTACAGGAAATTTTGTTGACGTTTTCTCTTCAAATGCAAGGTATTCCATAATACATACACATATATATATGTATATATATATATATATATAATTTTTTATTCTAATACTTTGCTATGGTGAATGCAGTAGCACTGAATAATATGTGCAAATATTTTAAGTATTGGGATGTGGAGGTATCTGATTATGTCCTGAGGAGTGACAGTGATGGGTCATATATTTTCTCTTCAGTTTTCTCAATGATTTCCATACTGTTTCCCACGATGATTTTATGAATTTGCACTACTCTAAAAGGATCAGCAGTGTATGAGTATTTCTTTCATTCCTGATCTTTACTAATTCTTGTTTAATGGTTAGTTGATAACATCTAAATTTCAAATCATCTCTTGTTTGTGATTACATGACATCATTGTAGGGATCCTGAACACTTGCAATATTTACTGGCCATGTGTGTATTTGTCTTTCAAGTGTGTCTATTGAGTTACTTACCCATTTCTTGCATTGCAGTTTTAGTTCTTTTTTATATAATTTCTAAAACTCTTTTTATTCTATGTATGGGCCCTTATCTTAAGTATTTCTGGTAGAGATTGTCTCCTGTCAATTGGGTGTCTTTGTGTACTGCTAATTGTTTCCATACAGAAACATTTTGTATTCATATAGTCCCATCTGATCTGTTTCTGTCGTTTTTGTGTTCTCTCTAATCAATATGATCTTACTCATCCCAACATACTGTTGAGTATACTATATTTCTTGATTTATAGGTGTTTCTGGCTTTAAATATGGCTTTTCATTTATTTGAATAAATTTTTACAAGTGAAAGATGAGAACCTAATTAAATTACCAGAATGATTTGTAGAAAAGGACACATTTTTGTAATGTGCATTT
Source organism: Mesocricetus auratus (assembly GCF_017639785.1). NCBI lineage: Eukaryota > Metazoa > Chordata > Mammalia > Rodentia > Cricetidae > Mesocricetus > Mesocricetus auratus. Next base: position 1,122,263 of record NW_024429214.1, on the reverse strand, counting down.
GCCTTCTGTGTTAAATAATAAATATGTTTAACTTTCTGCTTTTCTTTCTTATTCTTCTAACATATTCCTTTATCTTCTTTTTTGATGACCATACCATGGAGCATTTATAACTACAGCTTTAAAATGTAATTCTATAAACCCACACAGATAGCAATTTTTTCCATTTAGTCCTTTCCAAACAATTTCTCCCTGGAAGGTAAATATCTCACCTGAATTGATGACCTGTAATTTGAAAAATTTCCATTTTAACACATAACTATAAAATACATGTTCTTGGGGTGGATCTGCTCCTTGGTGCTTTTTGGGGCATGGAGTTCTAAGTTGCCATCACCAATTCTCTCAGGCTTGTCACCTGGGCCCCTCCCTACATGTGGCATGCCCTGCAAAGTTGGCAATTGTGTTGGGTGGCCTTTGGGAATATTCCCAGGCATGTGATATGGGGCAGCTACAAAGAAGCCTCCTCTTTTTTATTTATCATTAGACCATTATAATTTACCAAGACTGGTCAGGCAGCGGAGTCAAACTTTTTTTTTTATTTTATTTTCCAGTTTAAATTTAGATAAGAATCAAGGTTGCTTCACAAGTCAGTTCCAGGTCCCTCTCCCATTCCCTCCCTTCCTCCCGTGCCCTCCCCTCCCCCCGTTATCCTCTCATTTCTCCAGGGAGGGTGAGGCCCTCCATGGGGGTGTCCATAGTGTGTCATTTCATATAGGGCAGGGCCTAGACCCTTTCCCAAGAGTTCTGGGTGAGAGTGCACCTCACATTGTTCTATTGGAGTCCAAAGTCCGTGTGTATACTTGGGATGGGTACTGATCTGCTGCCCAAGGCTCAATAGATTCCCTAGGCCTCTTCACTGACACCCAGATTCAGGGGGTCTTGATCAGTCCCATGCTGGCTTCCCAGGCTAATGCCTGGGATTCAAGAGTTAACCTTTGTCTGGTCAGCTGTTTCTGGGGGTTAAACCAGCCCAGTCTTAATCCCTTTGATCATCAGTCCTCCTCTCTGTTACTGGCTTTCTTGAGTTCAGCTCAGTACTTAACCAAGGGAGTCTGCCTCTTCTTCGATCAGCCACTAAATAAAGTTTCTGTTTCCCAGACTCTCTGGCCATAGGATTGTAGGCTGGCACTCCCCAGATCTATGTCTAAAATCCATATATGAGAGAGTACATGCCATGTTTCTCTTTTTGTGACTGGGTTACCTCACTCAGGATGGTTTCTTCTAGTGTCATCCATTTGCCTGCGAATCTCATGATTCCATTATTTTTTTCTGCTGAATAGTACTCCATTGTGTAGATGTACCACATTTTCTCTATCCACTCTTCAGGTGAGGGACATCTAGGTTGCTTCCACGTTCTGGCAATTACAAATAAAGCTGCTATGAACATAGTGGAACAGACCTCTTTGTTGTATGAATGGGCATCTTTTGGATATATGCCTAAGAGTGGAGTTGCTGGGTCTTGTGGTAGGTTTATTCCCATTTTTCTGAGGAATCTCCACACTGATTTCCAAAGTGGCTGAACCAGTTGGCACTCCCACCAGCAATGGAGGAGTGTCCCCCTTTCACCACATCCTCTCCAGCATAAATTGTCATTGGTGTTTTTGATTTTAGCCATTCTGACAGGGGTGAGATGGTATCTGAGAGTTGTTTTGATTTGCATTTCCCGGATGGCTAAGGATGTTGAGCACTTTCTCAAGTGCCTCTCAGCCATTTTAGACTCCTCTATTGAAAACTCTCTATTTAGTTCTGCAGCCCACTTTTTAATAGGGTCCTTTGGTGTTTTGGAGACTTGCTTCTTGAGTTCTTTGTAAATTTTGGAGATCAACCCTCTGTCAGATGTGGGATTAGTGAATATTTTTTCCCATTCTGTGGGCTGCCTTTTTGTCTTGCTGACTGTGTCCTTTGCCTTACAGAAGCTTCTCAGTTTCAGTAGGTCCCATTTATTAATTGTTGATCTTACTGCCTGTGCTACTGGTGTTATGTTCAGGAAGCTGTCTCCTGTACCAATTGTTCAAGGGTACCACCCACTTTCTCTTCTAAGAGGTTCAGTGTGGCTGGATTTATGTTGAGGTCTTTGATCCATTTGGACTTAAGTTTTGTGCATGGCGATAGACATGGATCGATCTGCATTCTTCTACATGCCAGTCTCCAATTATGCCAGCACCATTTGTTGAAGATGCTTTCTTTATTCCATTGTATATTTTTAGCTTCTTTGTCAAAGATCAGATGTTCGTACGTGTGTGGGTTAATACCCGGGTTTTCAATTCGATTCCATTGGTCTACCTGTCTATTTTTGTGCCAATACCAAGCTGTTTTCAGGACTATAGCTCTATAATAGAGCTTGAGGTCAGGGATGGTGATGCCTCCGGACGTTGCCTTGTTGAACAGGGTTGTTTTGGCTATCCTGGGTCTTTTGTTTTTCCATACAAAATTGATTATTGTTCTTTCAAGGTCTGTGAAGAACTGTGCTGGGATTTTAATGGGGATTGCATTGAATCTGTAGATTGCTTTTGGCAGGATTGCCATTTTTACTACATTGATCCTACCTATCCAAGAGCATGGGAGATCTTTCCATTTTCTGAGGGCTTCTTTAATTTCTTTCTTTAAAGATTCAAAGTTCTTACGATACAGGTCTTTCACTTGTTTGGTTAGCGTTACCCCAAGGTATTTTATGTTGTTTGTGGCAATTGTAAAGGGTGATGTTTCTCTGATTTCTCTTTCAGCCCTTTTATCATCTGTATATAGTAGGGCTACTGATTTTCTTGAGTTGATCTTGTAGCCTGCCACTTTGCTGAAGGTGTTAATCAGCTGTAAGAGTTCCCTGGTAGAGTTCTTTGGGTCATTGATGTAAACTATCATATCGTCTGCAAACAGTGAAAGTTTGACCTCTTCCTTCCCAATTTGTATCCCCTTGATCCCCCTTTGTTGTCGTATGGCAATAGCTAGGACTTCAAGTACCATGTTGAAAAGGTATGGAGAGAGTGGACAGCCTTGTTTTGTTCCTGATTTTAGAGGAATTGCATTGAGTTTCTGTCCATTTAGTTTGATGTTGGCTGTTGGTTTACTGTATATAGCTTTTATTATGTTTAAGTATGTCCCTGTTATCCCAGATCTCTCCAAGACCTTTATCATGAAGGGGTGTTGGATTTTGTCAAAGGCTTTTTCAGCATCTAGTGAGATGATCATGTGATTTTTGTTTTTCAGCTTGTTTATATGGTGGATTACGTTGATGGATTTTCGTATGTTGAACCATCCCTGCATTCCTGGGATGAAACCTACTTGATCGTGGTGAATGATTGTTTTGATGTGTTCTTGGATCCGATTTGCCAGTATTTTATTGAGTATTTTTGCATCAATGTTCATGAGGGATATTGGTCTGAAGTTCTCTTTCTTAGTTGTATCTTTGTGTGGCTTGGGGATCAAGGTTATTGAAGCCTCATAGAAAGAGTTTGGCAAAGACCCTTCTGCTTCTATTGTGTGGAACACTTTGAGAAGAATTGGTATAAGCTGTTCTTTGAATTTCTGGTAGAATTCTGCACTGAGGCCATCTGGACCTGGGCTTTTTTTGGTTGGGAGACTTTTGATGACAGCTTCTATTTCCATAGGGGTTATAGGTCTATTTAAATTGCTTATCTGTTCTTGATTTAGTTTTGGCAATTGATAGCTGTCCAGGAAGTCATCCATTTCCTTTAAATTTTCGAATTTTGTGGAGTACAGGTTTTCAAAGTATGACCTAATGATTCTCTGGATTTCCTCAGAGTCTGTTGTTATGTCCCCCTTTTCATTTCTAATTTTGTTAATTTGCGTGTTCACTCTCTGCTGTTTGGTAAGTTTGGACAAAGGTTTGTCTATCTTGTTGATTTTCTCAAAGAACCAACTCTTCGTTGCGTTGATTCTTTGTATTGTTTTCCTGGTTTCTACTTTATTGATTTCAGCCCTCAATTTGATTATTTCCTGGCGTCTACTCCTCCTGGGGAGTGTGCTTCTTTGTGTTCTAGAGCTTTCAGCTGTGATGTTAATTCTCTGGTATAACTGTTCTCCTGTTTCTTCATGTGAGCATTTAGCGCTATGAACTTCCCCGTAGCACTGCTTTCAAAGTGTCCCATAGGTTTGGGTATGTTGTGTCTTCATTCTCATTGAATTCGAGGAAGTCTTTAATTTCTTTTTTATTTCCTCTTTGACCCAGGGATGGTGCAGTTGAGCATTATTCAATTTCCATGAGTTTGTAGGTTTTCTGCAATTTGTGTTGTTGTTGAATTCTAATTTTAAAGCATGGTGGTCTGATAAGATGCATGGAGTTATTCCAATTTTTTTGTAGCTGCTGAGGTTTGATATGTTGCCAAGTATGTGGTCGATTTTTGAGAAGGTTCCATGTGGTGGTGAGAAGAAGGTATATTCTTTTTTATGTGGATGAAATGTTCTATAGATATCTGTTAATCCCAGTTGGGTCATTACTTCTATTAGCCCTTTTGCTTCTTTGTTGAGTTTCTGTTTGGTATTCCTGTCTAGTGGTGAGAGTGGTGTGTTGAAATCTCCCACTATAACTGTGTGGGGCTTTAGATGAGATTTAAGTTCTAATAATGTTTTTTTAACGAATGTGGATGCCTTTGTATTTGGGGCATAGATGTTCAGAATAGACACTTCCTCTTGGTGGGTTTCACCTGTGATGAGTATGTAATGACCTCCTTCATCTCTTTTGATTGATTTTATTTTAAAGTCTAGTTTGTTAGATATTAGGATTGCTACCCTGGCTTGTTTCTTGGGTCCATTCGATTGAAAAATTTTTTCCCAACCTTTAATTCTCAGGTAATGTCTGTCTTTAAGGGTGAGGTGTGTTTCCTGTATGCAGCAGAAGGAAGGGTTCTGTCTTCGAATCCAATCTGCTAGTCTGTGTCTTTTTATGGGTGAGTTAAGGCCATTAATATTGAGGGATATTAATGACCAATGATTGCTCATCCTTCTTCGATTTGCGATGGTTGTTGTTGGTGGAATTATGTGTGGAATTTCACCCCTTTGTTCTTTTGGCTGTTGGTAGAGAGAGATTCTCTAATGCTTATGTTTTTCTGGTTGTAGTTAGCTTCCTTGGGTTGGAGTTTTCCTTCCAAAATTTTCTGTAGGGCTGGGTTAGTGGACACATATTGCTTGAATCTAGTTTTGTCATGGAATATCTTGTTTTCTCCGTCTATAGTGATTGAGAGCTTTGCCGGGTATAGTAGTCTGGGCTGGCATCCGTGGTCTCTTAGTGTAGGTAGAATATCTATCCAGGACCTTCTGGCTTTCAGCGTTTCCATGGAGAAATCAGGTGTAATTCTGATAGGTCTGCCTTTATATGTTACTTGACCTTTTTCCTTAGCTGCTCTTAATATTCTTTCTTTATTCTGTATGTTTGGGGTCTTGATTATTATGTGGCGAGGGGATTTTTTTTGTGGTCCACTCTATTTGGTGTTCTGTAGGCTTCTTGTACCTTCATTGGCATGTCTTTCTTAAGGTTGGGAAAGTTTTCTTCTATGATTTTGTTGAATATGCCTTCTGCCCCTTTGAGCTGGATTTCTTCTCCTTCTTCTATACCTATTATTCTTAGGTTTGGTCTTTTCATGGTGTCCCATATTTCCTGGATGTTTTGTGTTAAGGATTTGTTGGATTTAAGGTTTTCTTTGGTTGATAAATCCATTTCTCCTAGCGTATCTTCAACACTTGAGATTCTCTCTTCCATCTCTTCTATTCTGTTGGTAATGCTTGTATTGGTAGTGCCTGTCTGTTTGTCCAGCTTTTCTATTTTCTGCCTTTCTTCAGATTGTGTTTTTTTTAATGACTCTATTTCAGTTTTCAACCCTTGCAGTGTTTGCATTGCTTCTTGCAATTTTCTGTTTATCTGTTCGTCCGTTTGTTGCCTTTTATGAATTTTTTGGTTTGTTCTTTCTTCCATTTCTTGCATTTTTTGGTTTGTTTTTTGTTCCATTTCTCGCATTTTGTGCTTTGTTTCTTCTTCCATTTCCTGCCTTTTTTGGTTTGTTTCTTCTTCCATTTTTTTCATTTTTTGCTTTGTTTTTTCTACCATTTCTTGCATTTTTTGCTTTGTTTCTTCTTCCATTTCCTGCCTTTTTTGGTATGATTCTTCTTCCAATTCTTGCATTTTTTGCTTTGTTTTTTCTTCCATTTCTTGCATTTTTTGCTTCATTTCTTCTTCCATTTTCTGCCTTTTTTGGTTTGTTTTTTCTTCCAATTCTTGCATTTTTTGGTTTGTTTTTTCTTCCATTTCTTTGAGGGATTTTCCAATATCCTCTTTTAGGGCCTCTATCATTTTCATGAAAGTGCTTTTAAGGTCGTTCTCTTCTGCTTCGTCCGCATTGGAATGTTGGGGTCTTGCTGGTGTGGAGTCTCTAGAATCTGGCGGTGTCATATTTGTTTTTCTGTTGCTGACTGTGTTTTTGTATTGTCTCTTTCCCATCTCTTCTTCTAGTGGGTACAGAAAGAGCCCCTTACTGGTCTGGGGACCAGCGTTCCCTTTGGTGGGTGCTAGCAAGTCCAATAATCTGGTGGTTCTTCTATTCCTTGTCCGAATGCTGGTCCCGTGGGTGGAGAAGAAGAACAGGAATCTGGGGCGCTTATCCTCTTACCTGGTCCCCTGGACCCTATGCTGGGTCCTGTTGTACTTGATCCAGAACAGCTACTCCCCTGGTCTCCCTGGGTCCTCTGGTTTCCTGGTCTCGTTGGTGGGAGAGAAGACCTGGGGTCTGGGTGCTTGGCTCCCGCCGGGATTGGGAGCTCTGTGCAGTTCCCAGGGGATCTGCAGGCACTGGAGCACAGGCCGGGAAGCCGGCCTGTTTACCTGATGCTGCTGGAAGAACCGCCGCTTCGCTGGACTCCCAGCCTCCTCTCCTTTCCTGGTCTCGTTGGTGTGAGCGAAGATCCGGAGTCTGGGGTGCTTGGCTCCCGCCGGGATTGGGAGCTCTGTGCAGGTCCCAGGGGATCTGCCGGCACTGGAGCACAGGCCGGGAAGCCGGCCTGTTTACCTGATGCTGCTGGAAGAACCGCCGCTTCCCTGGACTCCCAGCCTCCTCTCCTTTCCTGGTCTCGTTGGTGTGAGCGAAGATCCGGAGTCTTGGGTGCTTGGCTCCCGCCGGGATTGGGAGCTCTGTGCAGGTCCCAGGGGATCTGCAGGCACTGGAGCACAGGCCGGGAAGCCGGCCTGTTTACCTGATGCTGCTGGAAGAACCGCCGCTTCGCTGGACTCCCAGCCTCCTCTCCTTTCCTGGTCTCGTTGGTGTGAGCGAAGATCCGGAGTCTGGGGTGCTTGGCTCCCGCCGGGATTGGGAGCTCTGTGCAGGTCCCAGGGGATCTGCAGGCACTGGAGCACAGGCAGGGAAGCCGGCCTGTTTACCTGATGCTGCTGGAAGAACCGCTGCTTCGCTGGACTCCCAGCCTCCTCTCCTTTCCTGGTCTCGTTGGTGTGAGCGAAGATCCGGAGTCTGGGGTGCTTGGCTCCCGCCGGGATTGGGAGCTCTGTGCAGGTCCCAGGGGATCTGCCGGCACTGGAGCACAGGCCGGGAAGCCGGCCTGTTTACCTGATGCTGCTGGAAGAACCGCCGCTTCCCTGGACTCCCGGCCTCAGTCTCCTTTCCTGGTCTCGCTGGTGAGAGCGAAGACCTGGGGTCTGGGTGCCTGGCTCCTGCCGGGATTGGGAGCTCTGTGCAGTTCCCAGGGGATCTGCAGGCACTGAGCACAGGCCGGGAAGCCGGCCTGTTTACCTGATGCTGCTGGAAGAACCGCCGCTTCGCTGGTCTCCCAGCCTCCTCTCCTTTCCTGGTCTCGTTGGTGTGAGCGAAGATCCGGAGTCTGGGGTGCTTGGCTCCCTGCCGGGATTGGGAGCTCTGTGCAGGTCCCAGGGGATCTGCAGGCACTGGAGCACAGGCCGGGAAGCCGGCCTGTTTACCTGATGCTGCTGGAAGAACCGCCAGCTTCCCTGGACTCCCAGCCTCCTCTCCTTTCCTGGTCTCGTTGGTGTGAGCGAAGATCCGAGGTCTGGGGTGCTTGGCTCCTGCCGGGTTGGGAGCTCTGTGCAGGTCCCAGGCGATCTGCAGAGCACTGGAGCACAGGCCGGGAAGCCGGCCTGTTTACCTGATGCTGCAGGAAGAACCCACAATGGAATTTCAAGGAAGGGTCTGCTGATGTCATGTGGAATGAACATGGCCTCCCTGCTAACCAGCTTTCCTCATAACTCCACAGAAATCAGGCTTCACTATCTGGTAATCTCTCCTGGGACACAAAGCAAAACCTGCAGCACTTCTTTCTTCCAACTAAAGGTTGTAAATCCTTTGAATCGCCCAAATGTGGGATTAACTCTGCAGATTACAGGCTCTCTGAAGTGTGCATTTGCTCACTGTGAAACACTTTTCTGGTTATTAGAGGAAATAGGGGTTGAAGATTTTACACAGGCATGTTTGTGTCCTTTGGGAATAAAATTAGCCCCAAATAAAGTGTTGTGTAGGCTCCAGTAGTGACTCTACTTTCAGTTTGCCTGATTTCTTTGATCCACCCTGTATCTAATCCATGCCATGCATATCTGATCAGAGCCCCAGCCTTGCTACACTATTAAGTTTTAGCCAAAAAGAACCTCCAGCCAGTGGGTGTCTTAACCGGATTTGCCCCAGTCTTGCCCCATTATATCAACATCTAGCTTAAAGGAAACTCTACTCCACCTGTGGTTTTTCCACTGTGCTATATGCCTGTATGTAAGTCTGCTCCATCTCTACATTAAAGAAGAGACCTCTTATGACAAAGAACCAGACATTCATTTCAATCTCCAGAGTTTCACCTAATATTTTATGCTTGCTTGTGTATTGGGTGCCACACAATTCCATTTCTGCTTAGTAGTGGTAAGATCTACCGGCATGTGTTCTTTGCTTTACTGTCAGCTTGAAGGTTGAACCCCAATATCTGCTTCTGCACTGTTAATTACCTCATTAGAGAAACCATCTTCTTTATAAGGAAGATGACATAGTTCAGAGGAAGGAGCATTGGCATGCATGGTGTGTACTTAAAGTAACTGTAAATTATCCAGTTATATTGCTGTAGACAGCATGTGTACTGCCTATTATTTCTGCTTTGCCAGACAGAACACTTGTTTTCTGAGGTTAAAATTCGCAGGAAGGACCAAATATCTAGATAGTCGATATTGTTTGTTTCTGTAATTAACATGTTTTTAGCCCTGAAATAGAACCTGGGTCTTGTGTGGGTCTTGGTTTTATTCATATTGAATTAATACACATAACACAATCAATAGTCTAAAGTCTAAAATGGAAAGAAATTGGAGGTAGCTGGGGAAATTTTTATTTAGAAAAATGGAGGCCATAGACTTTGATTAAGTCATTCTTAACTGTTTCTATTTTTCATTAAATTAAATGGTATTCAGAAGCAAAAAACTTGTGCTCTCGAAGTAAGTCAGATTATATAGAGGATGGTTTCCTGGACTTACTTCTCATTGACTAGGACATGGCCTTATATCTCATTCATTAGTTTGCTAAGTCACCAGATATATTCACATGTCGAGAATCTGCCATGATTCACCCTATTACTTTCCTCCCCATCAGGATGATAATGGATTAAATCTCTGAAACTGTAATTAAGACAACACCATTAAATATTTCCTGTGTAATAGTGGCTGTGGTTATGCTGACACTTTGTAGTAATAAAACCACTAAGACACCCAACCATTTCTTCATCCTCCCCATTGCCAAACCTCCACTGAAGCTCGTGCAGTTTCCACAGGTACATGCACATCCCACTCTACTCAGAAGAACAGCAGACTCCAAATTCCACATACAACACATAAGCATAAGCTGGAATTAAGAACTCAAATCCCCACGAATGTCAGCTGAGAAAACACTACTAAGCATGGAATTATTGGCACTCACCAAAGCCTCTCAATCCAGAAGGCAATTAATTAAACAGATAATAGAGGAACAAGCCACTCACCCAACATAGACAACACAAGAAAAAACACTCATAACTATAATCATCCTAAACACAGATGGGTAAATGACAATACAAGAACATATAAAATACAATGGTGGATAATGTGGCATCAGCAGAAATTAATAATTCTTCAACTGTATTACCTGAACAGTCCAACACATTTGAAGTAGAATAAAACAACCTTAACAACTACTTTACAAAGTTGATAGGAGCTCTTAAGTAGGAAATGAAAAATTTCCTTAAAAATGTGTGGAAAATGAAAATTCCTTAATTGAAATTTCTTGGAACAGAACAGCTGCATCCAATCCATGAATTAAAACAAAAGGTTTACAAAGGCCCTCATGGTCTTCACCATCTTTCCATTTCCAACTGTAAATATTCTGTTGTAGCTAGGCATTTTGAGACGACTTTCAGTGGGTAACAATACCATCAGGTGCATCGCCAAAGATTTAAAAATTTGTAATTCCTACTGGTGTGGGTAAAACTGGTTGTGTGGCACCCATGACCGTCACAGTTTTACTGACATATGTCAAATCCTGTAATAGAAGCAATTTTCCTATCTTTTTCTGATAAAAAATAGGTGTGTTCCTAAGGGAGGTGGAAAGTTCTATATGTCTGGCTTCCAATTGCTCTTGTACCAGGTGATGTGCAGCTTCCAATTTTATTTTAGATATGGGCCACTTATCTACCTACCTGTGTTGGTCTGACTTCAATGTGCTTGGAGTAGGCCATATGGTCGGTGGCTTAGTCACAATGTCCATAGTTAAAAATGACCCAGTCCTGTCCAATTTTCCAATTTACTGGTAACAGAATATCTTAAAGCAACTGGATGAGTAGTAATAACTGTTTGAGTGGTAAAGAGTTCTGTGTGCCCCTCATCATCTCTCCATTTGAGAAATTCTGGGTTACTATCTAGAGCTACAGCTGTACCCACTCCTTTTAATGTGTCACAGCATAGTGGTAACCAATCACTAGTAGAAGAGTTTAAGGGTTATTATGGGCAGTATTTTACTATTTATTCCTCCTCAGGATTTTAAAATGTTTTTTCAAGATCAGTCATTTGGTCTTTCTACTTAGCACTATTTCTTTTTTTTTTTTTTTGGTTTTTCGAGACAGGGTTTCTCTGTATTGTTTTGGAGGCTGTCCTGGAACTTGCTCTGTAGACCAGGCTGGCCTCGAATTCACAGAGATCCGCCGAGCTCTGCCTCGCGAGTGCTGGGATTAAAGGCATGCGCCACCAACGCCCGGCAGCACTATCTCTTCATGGTGCATCTTTCACTAATATCCAACGTGGGACGGAGCAAATGGAAAACAATCCGGTCCTTCTTTCTGAAGATCCCTTTGTAATCGTCTAAGTCTCCAGGGAGACCAGACTCCATGAAGTCCCTCCAGGAAGTATTCAAAAGGTGTATGAATGAAAAGTACCCCTGAATTACACTTATGCATTTTATGGTCAGAGGTCAATAATTGTCTCCAAGGACTTGGCTTACTAGATAATAAGAGAGGGTTTTGCTTGTTGCAGAAAATCCAGGTTTGTCTTCCAAACAGAGCAGAAATTCAGATCTCCAACTGACACTTCTGGGAGACCAGATGTGAGAATGCACAGGGCCATGACATCCCATATTTCCACAGATTGCCCTGTCAACAATTTCTCTTTTTAATTTTTTATATTATTTTTCAGATAGTGTTTTATGTAGCAAAATCCTGCCTAAGATTCCTGATTATTATGTCCCTAACTTATGGTACTATGATCAGAGACATGTCACCATAGTCCATGCATGGGAATCTCATCATTATTGTATGCTTCATTTAGTGATATCCATTTCCTCATGCTGACACTTTAGGTACATTATGTAATTTTTATCTGATGGAAAATATTAAGGGTACATGAAGACACACTTGTTAACAGCTAACAGAAATCCAATAGAATTCAATAAGTGCCAAGTGGTAATATAATGTACCACCGCCAACAAGGAATGAAGTGGAAAAGACAGTCACTCCTTTCTACTTTCCCAAATTTGCCATTTCTCCCTCCATATAGGTCCTTGTCCATTAAGAAAATATTAAGACGTGTGTGTGTGTGTGTGTGTGTGTGTGTGTGTGTGTGTGTTGGTGTATTGTCATGCACAGTTCCAAGTATTATCCTTCTTCACTCTGTGAGCAAAAAACATTCTGGAACACCCTTTGAATGAATTTGTGGCACCCACTATGGCAGCATTTTGGAATTGTTTCCTTTGAACACACCCATATTCTAAGTCTTCAGTGAAACTCTCTTTTCCTTCACTTGACAATTGACCATTAATTTCTATGTCACTTCTAAGTATTGAGTTGAGTGTTTTCTGGTATGGAAATTGGTGTTCATACATTTATTACATTTATACATTTGTGTACTTATACATTTTTTGGTTGATTAACACATAGGAAGGCAGAGTCAAGAAAGAAAATCCACCCTTGAATGTTATGGTTTCTGGAAATATGATACTATGGAAGGTCACTGGAATGTGATATTATTGCCCCTATAGAAGAACCAATGCTATATAAGAGTGAGCAAGGGTGGGACTCTCTTCCTATAACTTATGTCTGCAAATGAATTTATATTTTTCTTCAGGAAAGGTAAGACACATCTTTATTTAAGACCCTGACATAGGAGGCATAAACCGTAGGAGCTCTTTGAGTTCAAGGCATGCCCCCTAAGAACTTAACAGAACTTAACAAAGAACTCTGAAGGTAGCAAGACAGACACACTTTTACATCTCCCTGAGTATCAAGCATATTGTTTCCTGAAGAGTAGTTCTTATGGACTAGATCAGCAGAAATCTGAATGACTCTTTTCTTGATATTGCCTGGGAGGCTTGTCCATATACAGATCCCACAAAAGGCAGAGAAGCAAGGTAGAAGAGATTCACCTGACTGAAATTTCCAACTCCCAGTCTGGCTCAGAATTCAACTCATCTGGGACACATTCAAGTAATGGTACAGCTTTCCTGCTAAGATCTATTTCTGGATGATCACCTCCCTCAACTTCTTCTCGGCCTGCAGATTTCCTCCAAGCCCTGCTGTTCTAGTTCATTGGAAGACTGTGTTCTTAGTTTAGAGGTTTAAACTCACACAAGAAAACAAGCACACAGGGAGAATCCCATCACCTTGATGGTCTTCAAGTCTAACCAAATCACAAAGATTCTAGGAAGGATGGTTGCCTGTTTCTGGATAGAGACTGAAAACCCTAGTGATCTCTTCAAGCCTTCATTAACATGCATGGTGTACTACACCCCTCACAGAGCTCCAATCCCCCCTAAAACAAAGAGAGAGACAAACAGAATGAAACAGGGAGACAAAAAGACACTCAGAATGAAATTATACACAAAACAAGGTGAGGAGAAAGCTTTCTAGATAATCATATAACTGTGGACTAAGAACAGCAGCTCTTTCAGAAGAATCCAATGATGCTTGTATCCATTCTTCAATACAAAATTGCATAGTGGAACATGTTCTGCTTGACTAGACTCTGTTAAGCTTGGTGGAGAACTTTTTGTTAGATATCTCATAACACGCCTCCCTCAAAAAATTCTAGCCTGTCACAAGCCAATTCCACATGCCTGGTCAACCCAAAAAACATGTTATAAGATCTGAGACAGAAGAAATTGCCAGGGAAACACACAGAAAAAATTCTGGCAAATTCCCACTGAGGTTTTTTTCAATGTGAATCAAGAGTTGATCATGGTGAAGAGACCATATCCGGGTGCAGAGAATAGCCGGAAGAAAAGCCACATACCATCATACATGGAAACAGAGACTTTATAGTAGGCTCTCTTCCTTGCAAGCTGCTTCCCCAGCACCCACTGGGATCTAACATGAACACTGAAAAGAAAATGAACCACAGGACATGCTACCCATTCCCTCCTATCAATACATAATACTCTTCCATCAAAACAACATGTAAGTGTGTGATGTGACATTCACCCATTTCCTGCTTGAGCTACTGCTTCAAGAACAGCAACAAGGCCTGCTAGTCATAGTTTCTTACAAAAGACTCACTTCCCAGAAATACTGATGCATGGACACAGGAATGAGAAGTGGGATATCATGAGACTGAAGGGTTCAAATGTGTATGGGAGAGCTAGTTAAGTGATATGTGAAAGAACATTTGGGGTTGAGGGAAAAATTTTAATATTACATGAGGAAATGCTGCTGGACCTAAACTTGATCAAACTGCTTTCCTCTACCTGCTAATCCTGTGTCTGGAGGTCTCTGATGACTTGTTCTTCTTCCTCACAGACCCCTTTCAATTCTTCCAAGCAGTGCTGCAGCAGGATCCATTGGCCTCGCACCTTCTTCCTGTCTTGCGTCAGGTTTTCAACCACATTCTGCCCCTGTATTTTCTCTATCTGAAGTCGGTGCTGCAGAATTCTGGTAGAGGCCTCAGTATAGCCAGCTCTTCCAGGTTTCTACTGTCACCCCTGCCTTCAAATTCCATGCAGTCATTCCAGCTGCAATCAGGAAGCCAAAAGTAGACAACAGAGAATTCTAAAATTAATGAATCAGTTTCAGAAACTGCCAACAACAAAAGAAAGCCAAGTATCTCGACCGAAGAGAGTGCATCATTCAGTGCACTTAACTGGACATGGTAATCAGGCAACATCAGGAAGCAGGAGAGAAATCAATTCAGAGGGAGTATAGTAGACCCAAGAAGTGTAGAGGGTCCATGGGGGCAATAAATTTCTGCCTGATATTACTCTCATGTTGCAAATTGTTCTACTTAGAGAAGAGGTCCTCAAACTTTGGGTCAAGACTCCTTTTTTGACAGAATTACTCTTTTGATGGTTGACATCCTTCATGACAAAACTATCATCAAGATGTATGTAGTTAGAAGTGTCTCTTAAAAATCAAGCTAAGAAGTTTTGGGAGGAGGCTTCCAACTAGCCAGCATGGTAGGAACCTGCACAAACACAATTTCCTGTAAAAGAAAACATGTCTTTGCAAGGCTAGGAAGTGAGATCGATGGTTGATGCTGATTTTTTTACACAGGAGCTCTCAAAATGTACTAAGATGGCTTCTTTCAGATGACTACTTTATTCTTGTCAAGTTCTCCTGGAGTGACATAATCACATATATTCCATAACATTATTAAGGTTGGGAACCAATATTCGTCAAGGTCTCTTTTACAGACAAAATCCTATGCTTGTACTAGAGCTAATTGTCATGCCCACTAATATAATATACCTGCATGTGTAGTCTTTTTAAATGAACACTAAGTCTCCAGTGAGCTATCATCCCATTAAGTCCTTCCAGGAAGAATTAAAAATTGATTGAATTCAAAACAGAAGAGTATCCCTGACTTATACCTAAGACTTTTGTTTACTGACGCCAATAATTTTCTCCAATTAAGAGGTGGTAAAAGAGGGATCTGCCTGCTGCAGAAAATCCAGGTTTGTCTCTGAAGCAGAGGAGCCTTTCAGATCTCTACCTGACACTTCTGGAAGACAGGACATGAGAACACACAGGACAAATTCATCCCATATTTCCACAGATTGCTCTCTCAATCATCCCACTACTTCATTTCTACTTATATTATTTTTTCAGATAGGGTGTTATGTAGGAAAGATGAGCCTAAGCCTCTTGATATTTTTGTCACTAATTCCATGGTACTGGGATCAGAGATATGTCATCAAACCTCATGCATGGGATATCATCATTGTTGTTTTGTTCATTTTGTGATGTCCATTTCCTCTTCAATAAAGTGGGTAATAAATGAAAAATAACCTGTGGTCTATATGCTTCTCTGCATTGCCAATACCTGCTTAGTCATCTTGACAGTCCATCAATACAACCACTGAATTCAAATGTTATATATTTATATATAGGGTCTCTATGTAAATCTGCACTACATTTGACATTTTTGTCCCCCAAATGATTGACTGTCACACTCCAGTAAGATCAAGAATTCAGGTATGGAAATTTTTAATAGCATCTATGCTATTTCTGTATTCCTCTATGAAAGATGTTACAGGGTTCATTTTCATTGTTTCTTTCCCCAACATTACGATAGAATTTAGTACATGGAACATGCATGGCAAGCTCCCTGTCTGCTACATTCCTAGACCAGAACTCCATTCCATTCATCTGTTTACAACTACTGCGAGGCAAGTGGAAAGAATAGATTAAACTGTCAATTTGGAAACCATAAGAATAGTCCTTGCAAACAGATGACACATTGCTTTCAAGACTAGGACTTTTTATCTGAAAGCGAAGAAGAATGACCTCAGTACACATTGCAGACTCTGCACAGTTTAATCTGAGAAATGTTCATATTCTCTGTATTCTTGGTTGACACTCCTACAGCTCCATGCAGCCAACTTAATAACACATATAATCTATTATTATATTTGGAATTGTGTTCTCACATATAATACAGATTGGAATAAACATCTTCTTCCTCAGTCACTCTTCCTTTCTCAATTTCAAAGAGGAGGGATTGCAATCCATTGCCTACCCAGTGCTCAACATGCTGCTATGAGACATTTAAATGCTCCTCTCCTCTTCTTTTTGTTTCTTCCTCTTCTTCTTCTTCTTCTTCTTCTTCTTCTTCTTCTTCTTCTTCTTCTCCTCCTTCTTCTTCTGCCTATTCTTCTTATGTTATCATTATTATTAAAACTACTTTGGTATAAGAAAATAGCAGTTTCTGGGAAGCCCTGGAATATCTGAAACACATTTTGTACACAAGAGAGGCCACGATCTCCTAAAAATCTCACTGTGTCTGCATCTAAGTAGTGAGATTTATAAAGTATGCTAACATGCACAGTAATATTTAATAATTTATACTTATTACCTGTGTATGTGTTTTGACAAATTGTACGCATGTGTAGCAAATAAGTTTCTGTGGAACCCAGAAAGGTAGAAGACAGCATCAGATATCCTATAAATTGAGCTTGGACATTTTTAACAATGTGGATTTTGGGAACCAAACTTCAGCCCTCTAGCAAGAGCAGCCTGTGTTTAAAACCACTAAGCAATCTCTCCAGAACTATATCATTATTTTTAACAGGATTCCTATTATTTGGTTAAAACTCACAGTTTTCATCCCAAATCTAAATATACAAGTGTACAGGTTGTTAGACTGAGCCACTAAACGTCATGGTTTTCTTCTTCATTTTTTAAAATGTCAGGTTTCCTTTTGGATTTCAATTAAAACTGATTATTGCCACACGTTAATATACATGTTTAACTTCAGTAATCAGGAGATAAGAGGCATGCACATCTCTGTGAGTTTGTGACTATCCTTGTATACAGAGTTAGTTCCAGTTCAGCCACAATTATTTCACTTATACATACTCTCAAAATAAAACCCAACATCTTTGCACGGTCAAGGTGGTTGTGCATCCTTCAATCCCAAAACTGAGCAGGCAGAGAGACACAGAACTTGACCAATTAACAAATTTTGATCCATTAGCCAAGGTGGATCAAGTAACCATGAGTTTATGGGTTACTCAAACCTCAACACAGGGTAGAGGTGAGCTTGGTGCCCTGTCTCAGGCTCGAATTATGCTTGCCCACTCTGGGGTCTCCTGGTCTGTGGACTGAAGGTATGTCTACTTGAACCATGGGAATCAAGCAACTGCGATTCTGCTGACATTGCTTTGCTGGTTCTGATCCCACCCACAAGGAGGGAGATTGCTTCAGATCCAACTGAGACCCATCATAGTATTGAACCTTCTTGTACCACTGGAAAAGAATTCTTGTATCAATACCCACCAAGAGGAATAGACCCCAACTGCATCCACTGGAAGAAAGAATGGGAGGATAAAAGTAGAAGAACACATTCAAAAACATAAAAACAAATATGAAAGTAAAAGTGTCTTGGGACTTTATGCCAGCAACATCTGAATATCCCTACAAATAATAAGTAGAGAATGACACTAAAAACAAATTCAAGATGATGAAAGAGACCAAAAAAGAAAAAATTGTAAAATCCTTTAAAAAATTGGAGAATATATTAACCAAATACTGCAAGAAACAATCCAAACAATGTAAGCACACTCTGAGAAAATTCTGGAATGAGAAAAGCTGGGTAAATTATCAAGAACCACAGAGGCAAGCATAACCAACAAAATTCAAGAGATAGAAGAGAGAATCTCCAGCACTCTAAATTTAGTACAAGAAATAGATTCAACCTCAAAGGAAAATCTTGAGTCCTACCAATTCCAAACACAAAATATCCATGAAAAATCGGACACTGTTAAATGTATAAACCTAACCAAAATAGGTATAAAAGAGGGTGAAGAATCCAAACTCAGATTTGCAGAAAACAAAAAAATACTCATCAAATCATAAAAGAAACCTTTCCAGAAGAAGGTTACAGAACACCAAATTGAGTTGGCCACAAAATGTCTCCTTGCCAATTCGTAATCAAAACAAACATAAGGAACAAAGTAAGAATTTTAAGAGCAGCAAACACAAAAGACCAAGTAACATATAAAGGCAAACCTATCAAAATTACACCTGATTCTCCATAGAAACTCTGAAAGCCAGAAGATCCTTGATAGATATTCTCCAAAAAGTAAGATAACATAGATGGCTGACCAGACTGTTACACCCAACAAAATTTTCAATCATTATAGATGGAGAGAACAAGGTGTTTCAAAACAAAACGAGATATAATGCAGTCCTACAGACAGTACTAGAAAGAAAACTCCAACCTAAGGAAGTTAACTAAACTCACAAAAATATAGAAATAGATAATCACACTTTACCAAAAGCCAGAAGTTAAAGATAGTCTTCAAATACCAAATAATGTAATTAAAAATTGGGATGCAGAACTGAATACATAATTCTCAACAGATGAGACTGTTGTCTTTAAATGCAGATATAAGTAAATTATTCAGAGAGTTGACATGAACAAAAATCTGTTGAGACCCCCTAGATGGTCAACATTAATCAAGAACATTGTCACCAATATAGTGGCTACATGGACTGATATTTATAAAGAAAATATATAACTTTTCCTGCCACAGATAGGGTGTCCTTTTTCATGGGATTTCACCAATGATCCCATAAGAAATCAAGTTGCCTCTGTAGGCTCATTAGTTGTGGAGGGTAAATATCTTCTTGAATTATACAAAGTACACCCCAAGAAAATCTACTATGGATAGAGAGAAAAGTATCACTTCTTGGTGATTTTAGCATGGATTAACTGTGAGTATGGGTGCCAATTTTGTATTCTACACTGATGCTTATGAGTATCTCTGTCTGTTGGCCAAGGCACATGTCACTGTACAAACTGTGAAATTTTCAGAACACATATCATGGGTCCAAGACATCACGTATAATTGAAGTATATTTGCTCTCATCAATTATTTTACTCTGCCAAAGGCAATATCCACTGTACAAGCTTAGAAGTCAGCATGTATTGGAGGTGAGTTTCCTGACATTAAAATATATGGTGGTTTAAAGTCTGTGTACCACAGTGAATAATGTATTTTCCAGTGCAGTTATGAAGAACTCTTAAATTGTTTACTTAAAAAATCAGAAAGTTCATACACACAGTTCCTTTGTTGCACACATTTAGTAGTAAAGCAAATTACAGCAAGCAAGAGTCTATATGACTCTATGTATAAGGGAGGAACTTATCTGTGTCCCCTTCATACATCCTCAGAAGTACCAAGAGATCCCAACTAGACAAAATCACATAGAGTGTCCCTGGATGATTCTGGCCTCTGTAAATGCTCTCCTTCTTAAACTCTTAAATTGTCTAGGTTACTCCGGCCTCTTCTCTTATAGTTGAGGTCATACACTTTTTTATGAAAAGTGAGTTGTCTATAATTTTTAGATTATTATTTGATTATAATAATCCTATGTCTGTTTGTCGAAAAAATTCTCCATTTGGGCATTAATTTCTTCCCATTTTTACAAAATTGTATCAGTATGACAACCTTATCAAAAGGTAAAATTCCAAGATCTAATGTACCAAAATGTATGGGTGAAATACCCAGAGTCCACAAACCTTCACAGAAATGTACAAAAACTAAGGGTATTCTCCATTTTAAAAACTACACCAAATGGTATAGTGTGTGTGTGTGTGTATGTCCACCAAGAAACTGGAATATTATGTTGATGAATGCGTCCTGTACTCAAGACATAGTATGTATATCTGAGGCAGAAGGAAAATTGAAATTGTGCCCTCTGGCTAAGTCTAGGAGGATATACTGTGAGGTCATTAGTGGGAGACGTTGTTTTAGAAATGGGTGGTGTTTTAAATTTTTACAGTCAGATACATCATAAGTGTTGCCTGACAGCTCTGGCAGAACTCTCCCTGTTATTATCATCTGCCCAAGAAACAGGAAGCAACTGAGAAGCAGGATTGTATATGAGAAGTTTACTATTCAAAGGTATGTGCAATCGTACAATATTTGATATCAGCATATAATGGAGATCAGTTTCCAAGTGAGCCTATTGTAAAAGTCTTGTACATTTCCAAGCAACTGAAACTGGTAAACAACATAAGGGTAAGTAATCTCATTAAATATTATATGTGAAATACCTGATCCACATTTTTGTTGGCACAGTTTCTCTTCTATAAGAAGTAAAACGTTTTTGATTGATTTTATTTTAAAATCCAATTTGTTAGATATTAGGATTGCTACCCATACTTGTTTGTTCTGTCCATATGATTGAAAAATCTTTTCCCAACCCATAACTCTGAGGTAAAATCTGTATTTGAGGCTGAGGTGTGTTTCACGTATGCAGAAGAATGAGTTCTGTCTTGGAATCCATTCTGTTAGACTGTTCCTTTGTATTGGTGAGTTAAATCCATTAATAATTAGGGATATTAGTGACCATTTATTGCTCATTCTTGTTTATTTTGTAATGGTTGTTGGTTGTGAAATAATAGGTTGCTGTCCACCACTTTTTTTCTTTTGGCTATTTGTAAGGTAGGGTTATCTATTGCCTCTGGATCTTAAAGAAAGAAGCTAAAAATATAAAATGGATTAAATAAAGGATCTTCAACAAATAGTGTTGACATAACTGGATGCTGGCTTGTAGAAGAATGCACAAGGAACCATGTTTATCACCATGCACAATAGTTAAGTCCAAGTGGATCAAAGAACTCAACATAAACCTAGCCATACTGAACCTCTACGTAGAGAAATCGGCAGGTATCCTTGAATGAATTGGTACACAGGATTGATTGTTAAACATAACACCAGTATCACACACACTGAGGTCACCAATAAATACATGGGGCCTCCTTAAACTAAGAATCCTCTGTAAGACAAAGGACACTGAAAACAAGACAAAAATGCAGCCCACAGAATGGGAAAACATATTCACTAACCCCACATTTGACAGAGAGGCGATCTCTAAAATTTCAAAAGAACTCAAGAAGCAACTCTCCAAAACAACAAAGGATCCAATTAAAATTGGGCTATGCAACTGAATAAAGAATTCTCAATAAAGGTGTCTAAAATGGCTGAAAGGCACATAGGGAAGGGAATTGTAAATCAAATAACTATGTGATACCATCTTAATCTTGTCAGAATGACTAAAATGAAATACACCAATGACTGTTTATGCTGAGCGGATGTTGAGAAGGGGGAACATTCTTCCACTGCTAGTGGGAGTACTAACATTTACAGCCACTTTGGGAAATAAGTATGGAGATTCTTCAGGAAAATGCGAATCAATCTAACACAAGTCCCAGCAATTACCAATCTCAGGCATATATCCAAAAGATGCACATTCATACATGGACATCTGTTCCACTATGTTTATGGTAGCATTATATAGAAAAGCCAAAACTTGGAAGTAACCTAGATGTCCCTCAACTGAAGACTGGAAAGATAAATGTGATACATTTACACAATGAATTACTATTCAGGGGAAAAACAATGGAAGATTGAAATTTTCAGACAAATTGATGGCACTTGAATAAACCATCCTGAGTGAGATATCCCAGTAATAAAAAGACAAACATTGTATATACTCACTCATATATGGATTTTAGGCATGGTTCAGGGAATTTCCAGCCTACATTCTGAGTCCCACAGAGTCTGGAAAACAGAAATTTCTACCAACAACTGGTGGAAGCAGAGGCAGACACTCACAGTTAAACACTGAGCCGAACTCAAGGAGCTCAGTGACAAAGAGGGAGGACTGATGAGCATAGGGGTCAACACTATGCTTCTTTAACCCACAGAAACAGCTGAACTGAATAAGGGGGACCTCTTGAACCACAGACTGATGGCTGGGTATACAGCATGGGCCTGATCAAGACCATGAATATAGGTGAAAGTGAGGAGGGATAGACAATCAATGGGGCTTTGGGTAGTGGATAAGTATTTATCCGTGGCATACAAATGTACCTTGGGTTTCCATCCCGGAATAAGAAATGTTCTCTCAGCCTCGACAGTAGGGGATGGCCTAGGCCCTGCCATGGATGAAATGATACACTATTGATATCCCCCATGGAGTGCATCAACCTCCCTGGGGAAATAAGTGGGGAGTGGGGAAGGGGATAGGTGGGTGTTGGTAGAATGGTGTGGGAGGAGAGGAGGAAGAGGAACATGGCCCTGGGATTGACATGTGAACCAACCTTGTTTCTAATTTATATTTAAAATTAAAAAGACATAAAATTAAGTAAAAACCCATTGAGAATTCTCTATTTTGTTCTGTACCCAACTTTTAAATTGAATTGTCTGGTGCTTTATTGACAAGAATCTTCATTACTATATGTATATTGAAAAACAGCCCTCTGTTATCTGTGGCATTGCGGAACATGCTTTTGCAATCAGTGGTCTGTCATTTTCTCTTCTTGAGTGTGTTCTTTGCCTTACAGAACCAGCTCATTTTCTGGTAGCCCTTTTTATCCATTGTCCATCTCAGCATCTATGCTACTTCTTTTAAGTCGAGGAAGTGTTTTGCTGTATCAGTTCATTCAAGAGTCCCTCAGACTTAACCTTCTAACAGGATGATTCAGTTTGGATTGTGTTTTTCATTCAATGGAAAATAAGATTTTCAAAAGGAGAATCTAAAATGACTAAAAATACTTTAAAATTGCTCAATATCCTTAGCCATCTGGGAAGTGGATATCAAAACAATTCTGGGATAGAATCCCACACCTGTTCAAATGGCAAAAAATGTAATGGCAGTTTATGCTCGAGATTATGTGGAGAAAGGGGCACATTCTTCAATTGCTGGTAGGCATGTACACTCTTTCAACCACTTTGGCAGTTAGTATGACAATTTCTCAGTCTATTTCAAGATGCAGGAATTCTACTCGTAGGTATATACCCAAAGCATGTAAATTCATACTAAATGGACATCTGTTCAACATTATCCATGACAGCACTATTTGTAAT
Organism: Mesocricetus auratus; assembly: GCF_017639785.1. Lineage (NCBI taxonomy): Eukaryota > Metazoa > Chordata > Mammalia > Rodentia > Cricetidae > Mesocricetus > Mesocricetus auratus. The sequence goes on along the minus strand of NW_024429214.1, from coordinate 1,098,939 downwards.
AGCCAGAAACTGAAAGAAACCTACATTCCCCTTGACTGAAGAATGGATAAAGAAAATGTGATACAATTAAACAATTGAGCAATACTCAGTGAAACAAAAACAATGATATCTTGAAATTGGCAAGTAAATGGATGGAATTAGAAGAAAACATCCAGATTGAGGTAACCCAAAAACAGAAGACAAACATGGTATGTACTGAATAATATATGGATATCAGACATATGTCAAATGACAACCAGCCTACACTCCCCCCTACAGAGAATCTAGGAAAAATTAGGATATACGTGGTACTTCAAAGAAGGGAAAGGCATAAGATATAGTGAGCAATTTGGGAGCAAGCATCAGGGAGGAGGAGCAATAAGAAAAGGAGGAATAAGGAATGAAGAAGAGAAGTGGGGAGAAGAACAAGAAAGTTCATGATGTTTGAGCAGTGGTAAGAAGAGAGAAGAGGGTGAAAAGAGACACCTTACTACAGGGATACATTGTAGTTTTAAAGAGATGTATGGCACTAAGGAAATGTCCAGTTATTGTCAAGGAGGAAACCAACTAAGAATCTAAGCAGCAGTGGAGAAGCAACTTTAAATGCCCATCACCTGCAATGATATTGATGACTACATTAAATTCCATCATAGAGCCTTCATGTAGTAGCTGATGGAAGCAGAAGCAGATATCCACAGCTAAGAACTGAGTTCACCTCCTGAAATTCAAGTTGTAGTGAGGGAGGAGTGATGAGCCAAGGGTTCAAAATTAGGTTTGGGAAACCCACAGAAATAGCTGATCTGAAGAAGCCTGGAGCTCATGGACAAAAGACTGCTAAATGAGAAACAAGCATCGCTTAAACAAGTCTCGTGAATATGAGTGACAATTTGCAGGCCCGGACAGTCTATGGATCTTCTGACAGTGGAGCCAGCATTTATCTCTAGTGTACAAATTGACTTTGGGTTTAATTTCACCATGCAGGGATGCTCTCTAAGCCTAGATACATTTCCCACAAAGGATGAGACAGATTTGATAATTCTCCAAAGTAGAACTTATCCTCTCTGAGGAGTTGCCAGGGGTGGAATTGATGGGTCATAGAGGGGCATGGGGGATGGGAAGGAGAGAGAACTTTGACAGATAAGCAGTATAAGATTGTCTCTATTTTAAAACTATTTTTTGATAAACAAAATAATATTCTTGTCTATGGCACCCATGGTCTCAGTATCATCCATCAAAGGATGAGTTTTCCATTTCTCAAGTGTTCAGTATTGTTTTAAGCTATTGTTTGATAAGACTAAGTCTGATGTAGGATGTGATTTTCTCTGAATTGGCAGCTGCTCAGCTTAGTCTTTCACAAGATACCTAAAAGCATCAAAGCAGAGTATCAATACCACCTGGGAAATTGGATACAATATGTGTATTCTAGAGCATAAGGATGAATGCAGGTTTTAAATGAGTCCACAAGATCCAAGTCAAACAGGTTTTAAGGAAAGTACTTATAAAAGAAGTAGTAAGTAACTGTCATGGTCTTCATGCTCTACTAGATGCAGTGTCTGCTCTTTTGAAGCTCTCACCACAACACAGGAGTGTGAAGTAGCACCTTATTTAATGGATATAGGATCACATATGCACAACAAAACAATGCCCCTTGGACGTGGCCACCATCACATGTTCACTGGCAAAGCAATATGTGACTATAATACTCATCATGTTGAATCAATTGGATTAAATATTATGGGTCATCTTCTTTCTGGAGATTTTAGAGATTGCTGTCAAGAAATTTTATTGTTCACTGAGGAACATTTTAACATTAATATCAAAATGAAAAGTTTAAATTACATAGGTTTGCATATATGGAAAGATATCAATAAGGATGAAAATAGTATGAGAAAAATTATAATTCTTACAGAGATAACAGAGTTTAGATAATAATACACCTTAGATTTAGTTTTGTGTTGCAACCCATTTGACTTATCTGACATGAGATAGAAAATCTGATTTTTTTTATTTAACAGCATGCGTGAATATAGAGGACTGGACAGCCATGAATTGGAAATATTATTAAAATCAGAAGTTACATAGGTTCTTACATAATATAATTTTGCCCTGTATTAAATGTCAGTAGCAAAAGTCAGATTGTTCTTTCTTTGGTACTTCTTTTTGGATAACTAGTGGGACTTCTTTAGACATTCCTATGGTTAATGACTTTTCTTGAAGATGGATAATTTCTGTTTTCCTAAACAGACAAGAACCATCACCAACATTTATGATATTTCCCTACATCTTGTGGGATTTACCTTGGTGGATGACCTATTATTGTTCCACATCAAAATGTTTCTTCGGTTTAAATTGAATTGTGGTTAGTTTTGATGGTGTCCATAACTTTTCTTCTACTGCAGATAGAAACATGAAACCCCTTCCCAAATGTAGAAAATATCCTGAATTTATTCTGAGGTTCATATATTCTTGAATTGGACAGGCTGATTTAGCTCTGAAGGTTACTTTTTGTCAAATGTTTTCCACAGCTGATGTTTTTCTTTCTAATTAAGAAAATTCAATGTTAGTAAAGCATTACACATTTTTTAATTTGGAATATATTATAATTTATTATTTGAGAAAACCACCTATTAACATATCCATCCCCCCATATCCTCACCTACCCATCCTTCTTTGCTTTCTAATGAACCCCCACCAAGCCACCACCCAATTCTTTTGGGAGTGAGCCCTTCCATATAGAACATCAAAATCCATCACATTACTTGGGGAAGGGCCGAGGCCCTTCTTTTTGTATTTGGGCTGCAATACTGTCCCTCCATGGTATATGGACTCCCAAAATCCATTTGTGTCCAAGGAATAAACACTGCATCCAATATTATAGATTCCATAGACTGCCATGTCCTCCAGCTGGTGCCATATTCAGAGGGTTTGGTTATGTCCAATACTGGTGCCCCCACACTTTATGAATTAGGGTCTCCGTGCTCTCATTAGCCCAGGTCAACTCTTTTTGCATATATCTCCAGCAACATCTTCGCCCTTTTGCTTATCGCTCCTCCCTCTCCACAACTGAATCTCATCCATCTCATTATAGACAATGGGTGTCAAAGTCAGTTGTGATGTATCTCTGATTTCTTTCTCAGTTTGTCATCTGTATATACTAGAGCTACTGATTATTTTGAGTTAATTTTTTATCCTGTACTTTACTAAAAGTCTTTACCAGCTGCAGGTGTTCTGTGGTAAAACATTTTGTGTCAGTTTTACAAACTTTCTTATCATCTACAGTGAATGTTTGACTTCGTCCTTTTCAATTTGCACCACCTTGATCACCTTAGGTTCTCTTATTTCTCTTGCTAGAAGTTAAAGTACAGTGTTGAAGAGAAATAGTGTTGACAGCCTTGAATTCTTCCTGATCATAGAGGAATCATGGTTAGTTTCTCTCCATTTAGTTTAATGTTGGCTGCTGGTTTGCATTTATCTTGTTAAATAGGTTCCTGTTTTTCCTGATCTCTCCAAGATTTTTATCATGAAGGGGTGTTGCATTTTATTCAAATGCTTTTTCAGCATCTAGTGTGATGATAATGTGTTTTTATCAGTTTGTTGATATGGTGGATTAAATTAATGGATTTTCATATGATAAATCATCCCTGCATACCTGTGATGAAGCCTAAATGATCATGTTGTATGTTTTTTTTCTAATGTGTTCCTGAATTGAGTTTTCCAGCATTTTGTTGAGTATTTTTGCATCAATGTTAATGAGGGATACTGGTCTGTAATTGCCTTTCTTAGTTGTATTTTTGTGTGTCTCAGTTACCAAGGCAATTGTTGCCACATAAAAATGTTTTTCTAATTTCTCTTTTGCTTCTATTGTGTGGAACAATTGAGTTGTACTAATATAAGCACTTTCTTGAATTTCTGATAGAATTCTACACTGTAGCCATGTGACTTGGAATTTTTTTTGGTTGAGAGAATTTGTTGACTTCTATTTCATTAGGGGTTATAGGTCTATGTACTTTGCTTATCTGTTCTTGATTTAAATTTGGTAAGTGTCATATATCTAGAAAAATTATAATTTCTTCGGATTTCTGAATTATGTGTGTTAAATCTTGTCCAATTATGACCTGATGATTCTTTGGATGTCCTCAATGTCCATTGTCTTTTCCC
>NW_024429214.1:849320-912376 GCF_017639785.1 Mesocricetus auratus | reverse complement strand
AAATGCAAATATTCAAGAATAAGAGTATTGAAGAAAAGGAGCTATGCAGGAACTCATTCATCAAATATGATTTGCTATAAAATAAAGCAATTAAAAATTTTAGTAAGGAAGCTGGGTGTTGGTGTCTCATGCCTTTAATTTCAGCACTCGGGAGGCAGTGGCAGAGGCAGGTAGTTCTCTTTGAGTTTGAGGCCAGCCTCATCTACAAAGCAAGTTCCAGGACAGGTTCCAAAGCAATAGAGAAACCTTGTTTCAAAAAAAGCAAACAAAAAGAAATAATGTTAATAAGGGAATGGGGGTCTCTGGAGACTGAAAAGATCACTCAGCCGTTAAGAGCTCTACCACCCAAACATGAAGACCAGAGTTCAGATCACAGAGCCCATATAACTAGACAAGTCTGTCTGTCAGATGCCTGCAACCCCAGCACTGAGTAGGCAGTGGAGGCTGGAGGACTGCCAAAGTTTGCTGGCCATCAACAGAATTTAAGACATGCAAGCTCCAGGCTCAGCAAAGAGACCCTGCCTCAAAGAAACAAAGCAAAGAACGATCAAGGAGAAACCCAATGCCCCCTTAAACTTTCTGGCATGCGCTTCTGTAAGGGTAATCATACACACTCGTGCAAATATACCACACTTATACAACAAATACACACACACATCATGCAAATATACCACTCTTATACAACATGTACACACACACACATGCACACAAACAAACACACAAGCACAGAAACACACACACAGTCAAGGGAATCACAAAAATTGTTAAAAAATTAACATACATTTATGGATCTTTGATTTTGATAAGTGGTATCTTTTCAATAAATGATATTGGGTCATGTGGTTAAAAATGAAACTTTTTACCATATGCAAAGATGCATTATAAGGAAATTGTATTTATTTCACATAAATATCAACTAAAAACATAATTAAATCTTCTAGTGAATGAAATACTGTCTTCACGGCTGGTGGGTAGGCAAACATTGCTTAAATATCTACAACAAAAAGAGCAGGTCCAAAGTAAAAAAATTGAGCTGGGGAGAGGGCTCAGCCTTTATAGGACTTGCTCTACAAGCATGAGAACCAGAGTTCAATCCCCAGAATTCTATGTAAAAAGCCAGCATGATGATGCTCACTTGTATTTCAGTATTGGGGAGGCAGAGACAGGCAGGTGTCTGAGACTTGTTGGTCAACCAGCCAGCTTACTCAGCAGTCTCCACATGCTAGTGAGAGATCTGTCTCAAACAATCAGGGGGATGTCTGAGGGAACTATACCTGAGACTGGCCTGTAGCTTCCATAAGCACATGCACACCTCACCCCACATGCACATACACACAATGAGAAAACATTTACAAAAGACTACATTAAAATGAAAGTATTCTACTTCTCAAAGGCATCACAGCATGGCATTTCCAATGTGTCTAACCAAGAAAAAACTCCTATCAAAACACAGAAACTACTACAGATGGGTAAGAGAGAGACAAGAACACAGAAGAATGGTTGGGGAGACTTGGACACTCCACACATATGTGAACATTCTGTAAAGATGTAGAAAGGTGACGTCATTCTTTTTCAAGGGAATACAACATGAAATAAAAGAAAAGACACCTCTTGAAACCCCCCCAAAAGAATAAGAAGGAGAAGCAGATTGCCCCAGGAGAGGGTGTTACACAAAGCATTCCTATATTGATGACAACAATTCTAATTGGCACGAATGCTTAGAGAATCAGCTTGTATTTCCTATGAAAGCTGACCAGACCTGTAACTTTGAACCAGGAACCCCATGCCTCAGTAGAAGTGCATACATGTGCACACATGAACCAAAATATGCAATATTCAAAATCAGACCAAACCAATACAGGATAACAGAGCTGCTACACTTTGAGGGGGTGAGGGTTTAGACACAAAGACTAAGGAGCTGGTCAGTGATGCTCTCTCTATTCCTTGAGCTGGATTATGAAGGTGATAGAGCCTCTCACTAACTCTTCAAAGAATCCTGGAGGCAGAAACTGAAGCAGATTGTGGAGGAATGCTGCCTCCTGTCTTCCCTGGCTTGTTGCACAGCTATTTTATTTTTACATAGTACATACCACCTTCCTAGGAATTCATGGCCCACTATGCGCTAAACCTTTACACATCAATTAGCAGTTAAGAAAATGGCCCCACAAACATAGTTTCAGGCCAATCTGATGGAGTAAATTCCTCAGTCAATATTTCCTCTTCTCAGATTTGTGCCAGGTTGACAGAAATTAACCAGTACACAAATCTTACTTGACAGGTACCATTTGTGAATTGATTTCTTCCTGTTACAACTCACTGAAATTTCTGGAAAGGACAGTACTGTATTAATAAAAGAAGGCGGGGTCTGGAGAGATGGCTCAAGTGTTAAGAGCACTGGCTGCTCTTCCAGAGGACCTAGGTTTGGTCCAGCCTCACCTGGTGGCTGAAAAACACGTGTGACTCCATCCCAGGAGATGCAGCACCCTCTTCTGACCTCCGTGAGCATCAGGAATACAAGCGGTGTGCAGAGACACATGCTGACAAAACACCCATACCTCTAAAATGTAAAAAAAATAGTAATAAAAGAAATCATACTGTTGGTGTTAGCAGTTATTGGACATTCTACTGGATACTTTGAATTAGCCACCATGGAAACAAAATTACAAAAGAGTTTCCTTTTTGGCAAGTCAATGTATTTTAAAAATCTCTTAATAATGTATTGGAAGGTGATGAAGAAGGGAGAAAAATAATGAAACCAAATTTTATTTGGAAAAATAATGAAATGTAATTCTTGTAAACTAATACTTAAAAAGTAATTCTGTCTGAATGTACCGTCTAAGTTCTAGGCATTAGATGATGGCTGGATTTTTCAATACACCTACCATATGTATTTTTTAATTAAATGTGACCACACTTAGAAAATCACTGTATGATTTATTCTTACATCTAAGATAGATGCTTTAAATTAACGTATGCATTAGACAACAAAAAGTTTTCATGCCATTTATTTTTACAAAGTAATTGCTAAGGTATTCAAACTAAAAGGTCCTAGGATGAGTAGGGCCCCATCAGCCTCATAGCCCTGCATCTGTATTTTCTCAGAATTAAGAACATTAAAAAATACTTTTGCACCTTCCCATAAACTCTCCACATATATGTTAATGTGTGTATTCAGGTTTGGGATTGGTTTAGTTTTTGCATATTTCCAGACTATATTCTTCTGCAACTTCTTCTTCCATCACTATAGTCGCAGCATGCGTACATTTTCATGCATAAATGTCTATATTATTCTTTTAAGTATAATATCTACCTTGTTTTTAATACTTGTATAATGTACCAATATAGTGAAGTGTTATAATTTATTTAGCCTTTCCCTTACTAAAAAGTATTTATATTGTTTCTGGGTTTTCTCCATGTATTTGAGAAAGTACATGTAAAGGAGCCACTGTCTCGATGGCATACATTTTTATATTAAAATTAATTCAAACAATTATCTTCTATGAGCACTTTCCAAAATCAGATACCTTGATACACTAAGGCTGGGCCTCCAGTGGGGGAACCTTCATTCCACTTCTTGTCCTCCATTCCAGGGTCTCCAGACTTGCTCTCTCCTCTCAACCTACCTTCAGCCCCTAGGGTCTCTGCCTCTTGGTGTAAACCCAGTATCCCTCTAGTCCTTCTCCACCATCACTCTCAGCCTTCTCCTCTGGCCTATCTCCTGACTTGTAGACCTTGGCTAGAATTCAAGGACTCACCAGATTCCACACTTTTATAAGACCCAGATAGGGAAACAGCAACTCCCCAAATTGAATACCCACCCTACAAAAACAAGATATCTACACAAACGAAGTACCTCAAACATTTTAACTCCAGATACCAACCCCAGCACAGAAACACAAACATGAATAACCAAGACAATATGTCTCTTCCAAAAGCCAGACTATGTTTTGTTAGATCCTCAGGAAAGCAATTTAGTAGAAGCATAAGACAAGGGCTTAAACTGTTATGTCATAAGACAAGGACTTATTTCATAAAATATCAATTATGAATATGTTCAAAGGCTGTAAAAACATATAAATAAATGACTTAATGAAGATCACAAACTGTTAATTGAATTAAATAATAAAAACAACTTAAGACACAGAAGTATAATTTAAGAATGAAATAGAACTTAAGGAAACCCAAACTGAAATAAAACAGAATTAAAAAATCAGTATGTCAAACAAAAACTCAGATGTACACTTCATAAACAGATTAAAAGATATGAAAGATAGAATTTAGGTCATGAAGGCAAGGTACAGGAAATACACTACTCAGCCAAAGAAAGCATTAAATCTAAAAAATATAGGTACAAAACTTCTACAAACTCTGGGACACTATAAGAAGGCCAAATGTATGAATAATAGGTATAGAGGGAAGAGAATAAACTGATGTTGAAACAGAAAATATATTTAATAAAATTGCAGAAGAAAATTTTCCCAATCTAAAGAATGAAATGCCTGTCAAGTTACAAGAAGTGTGCAGAACTCCAAATAGTACCAGAAAAGAAGCTCCCACTGACACAGAATAATCAAACCACTAAATGTGCAGAACAAAGAAAGAATATTTAAAACTGTATGGGAAAAAGACCAAGTCATATGTACAGGTAGTCCTGTTAGAATATTACCTGACTTTTCATTGGAGACTCTAAAAGTCAAAAGAGCATGGGAAGATGTTCTACAATTTCTAAGAGACCAAAACTATTATACTCAGCAAAACTATCAATTGCAATCAACAGAGAAAGAAAATCTTTTTGTTTGTTTTTGGATTTTGTTTGTTTGTTTTTGAGACAGGGTTTCTCTGTGACTTTGGAGGCTGTCCTGGAACTAGCTCTTGTAGACCAGGCTGGTCTCAAACTCATACAGATCCACCTGCCTCTACCTCCTGAGTGTTGGATTAAAAGCATGCATCACCATCACCCTGCAAAAGAAAAACTTTTAATAATAAAAAATTTAAGCTATTTATGTCCACCAACCCAGCTTTATATAAGGGACTAGTCTGAGAAGGCAAATAACTATGTTCAAAACATTACAATGAATAAATTATCACAGACAGTAATTAAAACTGATGGAGGGACCCACAACAACTAAATAATGGAAATTAATTACCACTTCTCATTAATAACTCATGGTCTTAGTTTGCTAACAAAAAAGACATAGACTAAAAATAGAAAACGGGTTGCATTTTTCTTGCTCTATCCAAGAAACATACCCCACCACCAAGTACAGATGTCATCTAAGGGTAAAAAGATGAGGAAAAAAGTATTCTGTGCAAATGGAACCAAGAAGCAAGCAGGTGTAGCTAATACCTGATATGACAGACTTCAACCAAACTAATTTAGATAGAGAAGGATACTGCATACTCATTAATAAAACCACCAAGAGGATATTATACTTTCAAACATTTATGCACCAAACACAAGAACATCCAAGTTCATAAATTATACACTATTATAGCCAAAATCACATGTTGAAACTAAGACAGTGTATGGATGATTCCAGTGCCTCAATATCACCAATAAACAGGTCATTCAAACAGAAAATTAAACAGAGAAATGCTGGAGTTAAATCATAAATCAATTAGAACTACAGAACATTCTACCCAACAACTAAAGAATATACAACTCAGTAGTCGTTGGAAGTCTTCCCCAAACCAATCACATATTGATACAGAAAACACAACAGATACAAAAAATGATATGTCGCCCTGCATCCATGAATACCATGGATTAAAGCTGCATATCAAAAACAATAGAAATATAAGAAAGTATACAAACTCATGAAAACTGAACAATTCCCTACTAAAGGAAAATTGGGTGGGTCAAGACAGAATTCAAGAAGAAAACCAAAAACCAGAATTGAATGAAAGTGCAAACACAATATACCCAAACCTAGAAGACACAGAAGCCATTTCTTAGAAGCAAGTTCATAGCACAGCATGCTTATATAAAAATGGAGAAATCCCATATTAATAACTTAATTACACACTGGAAAATTCTAGAAAAGCAAGAAGAAATAATATGCAAAATAGAATAGATGGGAATAAGTAATCAAATTTAGGGTTGAAATAAATTAAATAGAAACAAAAAATACAAGAATCAATGAAACAAAGAATTTGTTCTTGGAAAAATCAAGATTGACAAGACTTTATCAAATTAACCAAAAGATCCAAATTAATGAAATTAGAAATGAAAAGGGAGACAATGCATCAGATACTGAGGAAATTCAGAAAATCTTAACAACAAATGTGTATTTCACCAAACTGGGAAGCTGAAAAGAAATGGATTAATTTCTTGATATATATGACTTACCAAATTTAAATCAAGATGAAACAAACAATTTAAACAGCCCCACAAACTCTAATGAAACAGAAGCAATAATTTAAAATCTCGCAACCAAAAAAAAAGCCCACGGACAGATGGATTCAGTGTGGAATTCTACCAGACCTTCAAAGAAGAAGGAATGTCAATACTCCTCAAATTATTTCACAAAACAGAAACTGAAGAAATATTTTTTAATTATTTTACAAAGCCATTATGACTCTGACACAAAAACATACAAAAACAACCAACAAAAAATAAAATTATAGATGACTATACCTAAGGACATAGATGTGAAACATCTCAATAAAATACATGAAAACCAAGTTCAAGAACACATAAAAATTATCTGCCTTATTAACTTTCTGCCTTATTAAGTTTCCTCCTTACCATAGATACATGGATAGCTTAACATGTAAATAAAAAATGTAATTCACCACATAAACAGACTAAAGACAAAAACATGTTCATCTCATTTGATGCAGAAAAGACCATTGACAAGAAACAAAAGCCCTTCATGCTAAAGTCCTAGAGAGACTAGGGATACAAGGGACATACTTCAGTGTAATACTGGCAATTAACACCTAGCCCACAGCCAGGATCAATCTTTACAGAGAAACTCAAAGCATTTCTACTAAAATAAGGAACAACACAATGATGTCTGCTCTGTCCCACCGGTCAGAGCCCTCAGGCAGGCAGGAAATCCACGAGGAGGGGAAACACCCGAGTGGGGAATCCCAGGACAACTGAAGCTAAGAATCCCATTCTACAAGCTTGTGTATCTGGCTGTGTAGGTACCGATCCCCTGCATGCAATCTTGAGGAGTGTGTTTCTCTGTTTCTCTCGCTGTCTCTCGGTCTCGGTCTCGGACTCTGTGTCTGTGTGTGTGTGTGTGTGTCTCTGTGTGCGGGGTGTGTTTGTGTGCGTGTGCGCTCGCGTGTACACACACTCTCAGTGGTGCCGTCTGGTGCTCCCCGGGGGCCAGGGTTTGTGTGTGGCTGTTCGAGTCCCGGGTGGGATGGGATGCCAGATATCAAGAGCTGTTGGTGGCTTCTTGAGCCTAACCTGAGGGTCCAAGGCCTGGGAGTAGAGATGGAGGCAGTTGAGCTGGTGGCCAACCACCGAGGTCCAAGATGTACCTGGAGTCATGAGCATGGAACCTCCCTCCGGGTTCCAGGACAAGAGGAATTCACCGGCCGGGCACTGTTGCACTAAGGCGGCGCAACTATGAGGGAAATTGGTCAGCCAGAGCCAAGAGAGGTCTGTGCTGTGGGTTTCCCATGCCACCCGAGGGTGTCCTTAATTTATGTCAGTCCAGGAAAAGAACACAAACGCTGGATGTGAGCTGCTCTGCCAGGATTTAGTTTCAGCTTTATATTCTGGTTCTCCTCTGCTCTATTTTGGTATTAGCTAAGCTGAAGGGGAGGAGAAGGTACAAAGGGGGCAGTCAGAGAACCTGTTCCCTGATTCCACACTCCACAATCCTGCACCTTTCAACCAGAGATTAACTCTTGTTCTTAAAGAATCAATGACCAATGTATTAACTGAATTAAGTCAAATATCAATTAAATGTATTAATGTGATGGGTGATAATGTTGGTGATTATGATGCTGATACTACACATAGCATTGTTAACCAAATTATGGTAGCTTGAGTTGACTCAGTTACAGCCAGGTTCCCACCAGACTGACATAACAATCCCTACCACTTTTTGGTTGTGATGAGTATAATCTGTACATTGATGCAGCCTATACCATTATCAAACTGTGGTTGATTGAATATGAGTGTCCCCAGAGTCTCAGATGCTGAATACCAAGGCTCAGGTGGTGATGCTATTTGAGGAGGTTTAAGTTGCAAAGCCTTGCTGGAGGCAGATGTCACTGGGGTGGGCTTAAGGTTACAAACCCTCCATCACTTGAAGTTTGCTCTCTCTGCTTCCTACTTGCAGTTCAAGATGTCAGTTTTCAACTTCCTGTTCCTGCTGCCACACCTCATCCACAACAGGATGCACTAGTCTCCCCTGGAAACCAACCCCAGGTAAACTCTTCCTTCTATAAGTTGCCTTGGTCCTGATGTTTTATCACAGCAACAGAAAAGAATCAGATACAATGACCTCTGCTTAGTGTTAAAATCATTTACATATAAACTCCACTCTGGTTCTTTTCTAACTATCTTCCTGGTACAATATATCCCTGTGTAGTGTGTTTTGTCCATTATAAGCACAACCACTTGACTCATAATGTGCTTTCACCATTTCAAGTTATTAAATGAAAAATATAGAACTTTAAATTTCACAGAATTCAGGGACTTAAGGATTTGTAGCTTGAGAATGTACCACAGATAATTCCTAAAAGTAGGAAGTGACAGAGTGACAGACACATGTCTGAAAACTATTTTTCTTCCTGTAGTGCTGGGCATCGATGACAGGTACTCTCTCACACATGCTAGGAAAGGGCTGCAACACTGGCCTATTTCTCAAAGTTATCAGGCAGCCCTGTGCCAGGAAGCTGCTGAAGAGCAGCAAGGGTGTTACCTAGGGTTTTTCAGAGCTAAGTCTCCGAGGTTTCTTCCCTTTCCAGCTGTTAAATGGGTTCTTTGCTCTGTTCTGCAGGAAGAAGCAGGTCTGTGGCCTGCTTTGATCCTGAGTGTTTGGCAAGGAGAAACCACAGCAGTCAGGTTTGACTACAGTAAGTCTACATTGAATGGTAGACTGATGCAAGTAAGTGAGCTGGTGAGTATTCACTGTAGAAAGACATGAATTTGGGAAAGACTAAGAGATTGGTGATGTACAACTGAGTGTGTGTCCTGCGGTGACTCTTCTATGGAGGATTCACTGTTGAAGTAACATCCACACTGGATGTGCACTGTACTATCCCATTGGTCTGAGCTCTGGACAGAATCACAGAAGAAAGCCAGCCAAGCACCTGATTCTCTTCTCAGTCATCATGACTGAGGGACAACTCAGTTTTCCCCACTATACTGCTGGCAAGTGCTTAATCACAGCAATGATGATGCCAACTTTAACAATAATGGCAACTGGAGAGATAACTGAGCCTCTCAGCTCATGAGCAGAGTAATACAGTCTCTGTATTATACTTTGGGTAGTCCTAAGCTTATACTGTGTAAAGAGAACCTTTTTCCTTGAGAAGGAGCTGTTCCGCCACCCTGGTTCCAGAGCCACTTTCCCACCAGCCTGGGTCTAGAGCCGTATCAGTCCCAAATATACACACAGGAGGCTATATGAATTATGAAGCTGTTGGCCTTGCTTGTTTCTTACTAGCTAGCTCTGACTTAAGTAATTACCCCATAATTGTTAATCTAAGTATGTCTCTTACCGGAGAATAGTTCTGGGATCCTACCCCATGGCGTTACATCTCAAAATCTCTGTGTTTCTCCTTCCCAGTGTTCTCCTGGACTCCTAGTCCCTCCTATCTTGGTTCCCTATAGGCTCAACAGTACTTTATTGACCAATGCACACGACTTCCCCCAACATCTCCTCTTTTCTGTTTAAACAAAAAGAAAGGTCTTAACTTTAACACCGTCAAATTATATATAACAGAACAGTTATCAAGTAAGAACATAGTTACAATATTTTAGCAAGATTTAAAGGAAATATCATCCATCCCATCCTTGTGAGTCCAAAGTTCTATATTTAGCTCATCTTTTATCATAACTAAGGAAAACTATAATTATAGCTATCTCTCTTCAACTCCATCAAAGACCACAGAAGGATAATATAAAAACACTAGGATTGACAGAGACATCTTGCTACCTGGACAGTCACCCAAAATTTCCTCTGTAACTTTGGGGCATCCATCTTCAGCCCATAGGCAACAATGTATCCAGAAGATTTCTCAGCAAAGCTGGATATTTCAAAACTGTCCATCTGCGTTGGCAGTCCGTCAGTCATTTTTCTTTGTCCTGCAGAAAGTCTCATAGACTCTTCCATGAAGCAGGAACCCTGTAAGACTGAGTTCAGCTGTCACATTCCTGTGGGTCCTTCATGTCCAGATTATACAACAACAGTCAAGCAGTACAGGCAAGAGCAGTTTCTTGCCCAAATGGCGAATCTTGCCATGTTGAAAGCAAACTCCATAACGAGTTTCTTCGATGCCCATCTTCCTCTCAGACGGAATTGGTGCTGCCAGGAGCAGATATTTCTTATTGTCAAGAAAAACCCTAAAACATTTTAAATGTCATTTTCTGAAGGTCTTTGAAAGGTTTGAAGACTATTTATCAAAAATATATTTTTGTATATCTAGAAAACCTAACTTACCTAACTATAAATTCTATTATAAGTAACTATCTATAGTCTGTATTCATTTATGTATTATGTTTTAAAAGAACAGTATAAGCACAATACTTAATCAAGAGGAGAAATATAAGCATCACAAAATTGACCTTGATTTTGTCTCAATAATTGAAAAACAATACCCATACCATAATTCCCTTTTTACCATTAAAAAGGATTGGCTGTGATCACTAGCCAATTATAAACAATCCCATTTAAATGAAAACAAAGATTTATAAACAAGATGGGAATTAGGACGTCGCTGATTCCAAATTGCTTCCTGCTGGAAGGGGGCGCTGTTCATACCATGGGGATCATGACAAAACCCAGAAACCAGTATAAGTCCGTATTTTCAGGGTCTGTAAAGCTGCATCATCTTAGCTGTCTCAATAGTTGGAACACCTAGTCCACTGCTTCCGGGGTCTTGGTTTGTCAAACCACAAAAGCTTGGAAGGAATCCTCAGCTTTTTATTTTCTGTAGAAACATAAGTAAAATCTCCTTTTCCAAGTAACATATCCTTATACTTAAATTTTGAAGTCAAGGCATTTTCAAAAGATAGAAGTTGGATTAATTTAGCAGCATTTATAATCAAGTGTACTTTAGTAGCAGTTCCTTCTTGAGCAAACAAAGAACTGAAAAACACAATAGTGTACAGTATCCAGACTCTCTGTGTATTTTCCATCTTTACGTGGCTTATTTATTTATCTATTATTACTTTATTAATTTTTCTCTGAGACAGGGTTTCTCTTTGGAAATCTGCCTGCCTCTGCCTCTGGAGTAAATCCTACCGGCGTGTGCCACCACAACGCCGGCTTTTTTATTTATTTACCACTTTGCCATTTCATTTTCTCTCTCAATCTCACGTATATTTTTAAACACACTGTAAACCTTTAGAGGCTTTCCTTTATCCAAGTCTGACTTTACTGTAAATCTTTATGTTTTTCTGGCCATGTGTCTTATCTATAAAACCGTGGCTGTTTTAAGCTGATGTTTTCAAGATGGCGGGAGTAAGGGTGACTCCAGCTTACCGCCTCAGTCCATGCTGACATCCAGCAAAAGCTGCCACTTCCAGGTGTACATACACACCTTTTAATCATTAGCAGAGTCTCTTAAAACAACCTTGCTGTTTTTTCTTTTTATGCTGAGTCAGGAAGACTCCGGTTAGCGAGCCACGTGAATCTCAGCTTGTGCCTAGCTAAACAGAGCCCACCTGAGAAAAATGCTTCTATCAAAAATCTGTGCTTCTCTCTGTTACTAAAATTCCTTTAAAGCTTTTGTCATTCTACGTGGAAATTCATCATCCCACTCCTCATCACCATTTTGTTAAGAGAAGCTTTCCTTGAGAGGAGCCTTCCCGCCCGCTTGGTTCCAGATCAGCATCAGTCCCAAATAAACACACAGGAAGCTATATTCATTATGAAGCTGTTGGCCTTGCTTGTTTATTACTGGCTAGCTCTGACTTAAGTAATTACCCCATAATTGTTAATCAAAGTATGTCTCTTACCAGAGAATAGTTCCGGGATCCTACCCCATTGCGTTACATCTCGAACTCTCTGTGTTTCTCCTTCCCAGTGTTCTCCTGGGCTCCTAGTCCCTCCTATCTTGGTTCCCTATAGGCTCAACAGTACTTTATTGACAAATGCACAGGACATCCCCCAACAATGATGTTTTTGGATATTGTACAGGGAGACCTTTCTCTGATTTCTTTCTCGTTCCCTTTATTGTCTATATACAGTAGTGCTACTGATTTTTTTAGTTAATTTTGCATCCTGCCACTTTGCTGAAGGTGTCTATCATCTGTAGGTGTTTACTGGTAGAATTCTTTGGGTCGCTTACTTAGACTATCATGTCATCTGCAAATAGTGAAAGATTTATTTCTTCCTTTCCAATTCATATCACCTTGATCTCCTTTTGTTGTCTTATTGCTCTAGCTAGACCTTCAAGTATAATATTGAAGAGACATGGAGAGAGTGGGCATCCTTGTCTTTTTCCTGATTTTAGAGGAATCGCCTTTAGTTTCTCTCCATTTAGCTTGATGCTGGATGTTGGTTTGCTGTATATAGCTTTTATTATGTTTAGTTTTGTTCCTAATGTCCATGATCTCTCCACGACCTTTATCATGAAGGGGTGTTGGATTTTGTCAAAGGCTTTTTCAGCATCTAATGAGATGATCATGTGGTTTTTCTTTTTCAGTTTGTTTATATGGTGGATTACATTGATGGATTTTCATATGTTGAACAATCCCTGCATCACAGGATTGAAGCTTATTTGATCATGTTGTAAGATTTTTCTGATGTGTTCTTGGATTCGATTTGCCAGTACTTTATTGAGTATTTTTGCATCAATGTTCATGAGGGAGATTGATCTGTAATTCCCTACCTTGGTTGTGGCATTGTGTGGTTTGACTAATAATGTAATTGTAGACTCATAAACAGAATTTGGCAGTGATCCTACTGCTTCTACTGTGTGGAACAATTTGATGAGTATTGGTATTAGCTCTTCCTTGAATTTTTGGTAGAATTACACACTGAAAGCATCTGGCCCTGGACTTTTCTTGGTTGGAAGACTTTTTATGGCTCCTTCTATTTCATTAGGGGATATAGATCTGTTTAAATTTTTTATCTCTTCTTGATTTAATTTTGATAAGTGATATCTATCCAGAAAATCATCCATTACCTTCAGATTTTCCAATTTAGTGAAGTACAGATTTTCAAAGTATGACCTGGTGATTTTTTGGATTTCTGCAATGTCTTTTTCATTTCTGATTTTGTTAATTAGCATCTTCTCTCTCTCTCTCTGTCTCTCTCTCTTTGTTAAGTTTGATAGAGATTTGTCTATCTTGTTGATTTTCTCAAAGAACCAACTCTTTGTTTCATTGGTTCTTTGTATTGTTTTCTTTGTTTCTACTTTATTGATTTCAGCTCTCAATTTATTTCCTGGCATCTACTCCTCCTGAGTGAGTTTGCTTCTTTTTGTTCTAGAGCTTTCAGGTGTTCTGTTAATTTTGTAGTGTGGCAAATCTCCAGTTTCTTCATGTGGTCACTTAGTGCTATGAATTTTCCTCTTAGAACTGCTTTCAAAGTATCCCTAAGTTTTGGGTATGTTGTGCTTTCATTTTCATTGAATATTAGGGAGTCTTTTCTTTCTTTCTTTATTTTCTCCTTTACAGAGGGTGATGCAATTGAGCATTGTTCAGTTTCCATGAGTTTGTGAGGTTTCTGCAATTTGTGTTGATGTTGATTTTTAATTTTAAGCCATGGTGGTCCGACAGGATACAGGGGGTTATTCCAATTTTTTGTATCTGTTGAGGTTTGTTTTACTGCCAAGTATGTGTTTGATTTTAGAGAAGGTTCCATGTGGTGCTGAGAAGAAGGTATATTCTTTTTTGTTTGTGTGGAATGTTCTATAGATGTCTGTTAAACCCAATTGGGTGATAACTTCTGTAAGGTCCATTTTTTCTTTGTTAAGTTTCTGTCTAGTGGACCTATCCAGTGGTGTGAGTGGGGTGTTGAAGTCTCCCACTATAAGTGTGTGTGGTTTAATGTGTGATTTGAGTTGTAGTAATGATTCTTTTATGAACATGGGTGCTTTTATATATGGGTCATATATGTTCAAAATTGATACTTCTTCCTGATAGATTTTTCTTATGATGAATATGAAGTGACCTTCTTCATCTCCTTTGATTACTTTTAGTTTGACATATATTTTGTTAGATATTAGGATAGCTATACCTGCTTGCTTTCTATGTCTATTTGATTGTTAAGTGTTTTCCAAACTCTTAACCTAGAGGTAGCCTCCGTCTTTGAAATTGAGGTTTCTTGTATGCAGCAAAAGGATGGATTCTGTCTTTGTATCCATTATTATTATTTTAGATCTAATCCACCACAACATTTTTTGCCACAAATAGAACCACCTCCAACTGATGGCAGATTGCTGGTTTTGCTATCACATCCCCCATTTTATTAGGGATTGCCTGTTCTTTCAGCATTTACCAATTCCAATGACTCCCGCTATCACATTTACCACCACCAATGACTGCCACTATTGCTAATGGAGTCCAGATAAATGCATTTCTCACCTCACCCTGCAACAGGTCATTGGATCTGGCCTATGCATCACCTCCCTTGTGCATCCTACCTCTTCCCCCTTCCCACACTTTGCTTTGAAACACCACTTTAGTCCTCAGCTCCCCTGATGATTTTGCTGTCCCACCAAGTGGTTCTTACTGGGTCTGTCTTAAAGGTCTTATGCCCTGCCTTTCCATTACACTTTTCTAGGGGTTGGCTTCTGTGTACTGGTAAAGGCCATCCCCTGCCTATCCTATTACCATCCTGATGAATTCTTTCATTTCTGGGAGAACTCCCAAGACCTTTGCATATGTAGAGAACACATTATGGCTGTTACACTTGCTGTCCTTTTAGGAATTAACAGCGTTGGAGCTGTTAGAGATATCTCTGCCCTGGTATCTGGTAAATCCAACTACCAGGAACTCAGTGCTTTCATTAATAGAGACGTCAAGGAATTACAAAATCAAATAACTTGTTCAGAAGAATCACAACAAACCATGGCAGAAGTGGTCTTACAATAAAGATGAGGCTTAGATTTAGTATTCCTCCAGAAAGGGTGTCTTTGCATGTCAATAGGTCAGGAGTCATCTAGGATAGTATAGCCATGATTTGAAAAGGCTTAGTAAAAAGAAAGAGAGAAAACGAAAAACAAGAATCTTGGTATCAAAATTGGTTCTCCACATCTCCGTGGCTGTCCACCATCTTATCATTCCTCCTGGGACCCCTGATAGGGCTCCTTTTTTGGTCTGTTTTGGGCCATGGACATTCCAAAAACTAGTTAACTTTGTCAAATAAAAGGTTAACTGTGAAGCTTGAGCAGTCTTGGTAAAATATCATTGTCTAATGATAAATAAGAAAGAGCAGGCTTCTTTGGAGCTGCCCTGTAACATAAGCCCGGCAATATTCCCAAAGGTCACACAAGATGATGGCCAACTTTGGAGGCCATGATCCATTTAGGGAGATGCCCAGGTAACAAGCCTGAGAAAATTGATGATGGCACCTTAGAACCCCATGCCCTAAAAAGCACCAAGGAACAGATCCACCCCAAGAATATGTGTTATAAAGTTATGTGTTAAAATGGAAAATTTTCAAGCTACAGGTCATAAATTTAGGTGAGATATTTACATTCCAGGGAAAAAAATTTGGGAAGGACTAAATGGAGAAAAGTGCAATAAGTGTGGGTATATAGAATTACAGTGTAAAGCTGTAGTTATACATACTGTATGGTATGGTCTTGAAAATTTAAGATGAGGGAATATTATAGAAGAACAAGAAAGAAAAGCAGAAAGTTTAGCATATTTATTATTTAATAATAATACAGGAGGCAAATGCACAGTACAAAAACGTGTCATTTTCTACAAATGATTCTGGTAACTTAATGAGGTTCTCATCTTTCATTTGTACAAATTCATTCAAATAAATTAAAAGCCTTATTTAAAGCCAGAAACATGTATAAATCTAGAAATACAGAATATCCACCAGGATGTTATGATGAATAAAATGTTATTGATTACAGAGAACACAAACAGGACAGAAACAGATCAGATGGGATTATATGAATACAAAATGTTTCTGTATGCAAACAATTAGCAGTATACAAAGACACACAATTGACAGGAGAGAATCTATACCAGAAATACTTCAGATAAGGGCTCTTACATAGAATTTAAAGAGAATTTTATAAATTACATAAAAAGAACTAGAACTGCAATACAAGAAATGGGTAAATAATTCAATAGACACACTTGAAAGACAAATACACATATGGCCAGTACATATTTCAAGTGTTCAGGATCCCAAAAATGACTTCATGGAATCACAAACAAAAGATGATTTGAAATTTAGCTGTTATCATCTAACCATTGAACAAGTATTAATAAAGATCAGGAGAGAAAGAAACACTCATACACTGCTGGTGCTTGAAGAGGAGTGCAAATTTGTACAGTCATCATGGCAATCAGTTTGGAAGTTATTGAGAAAATTGAAGAGAAAATATATGACCCATCAGTGTCATTCCTCAGGACATAATAAGAAACCTCCACATTCCAATACTTACAATATTTGCACACCTTATTCACTGCAACTGCATTCAACATAGCAAAGTATTAGAATCAACATAATTCTCTTAAAATGCTATAATGCTTTATAATATGCAATACCTTGCAGTTGAAGAGAAAATGTCAATAAAATTTCCTGTAAAATAAACTTAGAATATGTACTATTTAGTGAAGTCACAAAATGTCAGAAAGAAGAAACACCATTTTCCTCATACACAAAAACTGGTCAATAATATATGTATATGAGAAGCAATATGCATGAGGGCACACCTGAATACTGAGGAAAGCAAACAACAAAGATCAAATATCAAAGTTGATGTAGAACTGAATAAATGTAATGACCACCACTTATAAAATCAGGTATATATCTAAATGTTCTTCTAGCATTTAGTTATTTTTCTTTTTGGATGGATAACTTGATAAATATATATTCAATAAATAATGTGTAAAACCCTTTTGTAAGACTCCAATGGTTATGTTCCCAATGACTATTTTGGGGGGGTTGACATAGGGTTTCTCTGCGGCTTTGGAAGCTGTCCTGGAAGTAGCTTTTGTAGACCTGGCTGGTCTAGAACTCACAGAGATTTCCCTGCCTCTGCCTCCCGAGTGCTGGGATTAAAGGCTCCCAGTGAGTATTCTTACTAAATAAATGAACATTTTTTTGTACAGAGTTTGGGTCTGGTCAATTGCAGTGTGTGAATTTTTGTTGTTTGTTTATTTGAAGCAATTTTCATAATAAAATTTAAAATATTTCCAGCACCAAAAAATTAATGATTTGCAGTATCTGAACATATAATATTTCTAGAAAAGTGGACATGTACACTACCCTGGGACATGTTTATTGGAGATTTAGTCATTACTTTCTGTTTTTCTTCTTTTAGTTTCTCTTTCATGAACAATAGGCAGATAGATGACTTGCACTTATTCATATAAGGGATGAAAAAAAGAAAAAATTAATACTGAGAGCTGTTAAAGAAAATGTCAGCTATCCTTTATGGAATCCTAGAACCTTCATCCAGTGACTGATGGAAGCAGAGGAAAACACCCACAATTAAACACTGAAATGAACCCATGGAAACCAGTGACAGAGAAAGAGGAGCAATGAGCAAATTGGCAAAGAATGGGCTGACAAAACCAGTAGAGGCAGCTGATCTGAACAAGGGGGTGCTCTTGGACCCCAGACTGACAGCTGGGAGGCCAGCATGGTTCTGATCCTGACCTGCTGAGTGTCAGAGTCATTGAAGAACCCTGGGCAAACAATGGGGCCCTGGGCCCTAGAACAATGTTTATCCCTGGCATGCAAACGGACTTCGTGTGTCCATAACACAAAGAAGGATGCTCTCTCAGCCTGGAATCTTAGGGGAGTGCCTGGACCATGCCCTGAGCGAAATGACAGACTCTGGATATCCCCTATGTGGAAGGAAGTGGGCATAGGTGGGAGGCTTGGGGGGATGGTGGGGTGGTGCTGGAGGCAGGGAGAGCGAGGGAACTGGGATTGACATGTGAAGCAAGCTATTAAAATTTAAATTAATAAAAAAGAAAATGTCAAATCACATGAAGATACCCAAGAAATCAAAATACCATATATCTAGATAATGATCTTAAATCCAGAGAATATTGAATGCCATTTAAAGTTGAAGGGAAAATAAGTCTCAACTATACTTTACATCAAGAAACAAATTTGGAGACCAGGAAGGGAGAGGAGGCTGGGAGTCCAGGGAAGCGGCGGTTCTTCCAGCAGCATCAGGTAAACAGGCCGGCTTCCCGGCCTGTGCCCCAGTGCCTGAAGATCGCCTGGGACCTGCACAGAGCTCCCAATCCCAGCGGGAGCCAAGCACCCCAGACTCCGGATCTTTGCTCACACCAACGAGACCAGGAAAGGAGAGGAGGCTGGGAGTCCAGGGAAGCGGTGGTTCTTCCAGCAGCATCAGGTAAACAGGCCGGCTTCCCGGCCTGTGCTCCAGTACCTGCAGATCGCCTGGGACCTGCACAGAGCTCCCAATCCCGGCGGGAGACAAGGACCCCAGACTCCGGATCTTTGCTCACACCAACGAGACCAGGAAAGGAGAGGAGGCTGGGAGTCCAGGGAAGCGGCGGTTCTTCCAGCAGCATCAGGTAAACAGGCCTGGCTTCCCGGCCTGTGCTCCAGTGCCTGCAGATCGCCTGGGACCTGCACAGAGCTCCCAATCCTGGCGGGAGCCAAGCACCCAGACCCCAGGTCTTCTCTCCCAACAGCGAGACCAGGAAACTAGAGGACCCAGGGAGACCAGGGAGTAGCTGTTCAGGATCAGGTACAATAGGACCCAGCATAGGGTCCAGGGGACCAGGTAGGAGGATAAGCGCCCCAGATTCCTGTTCTTCTTCTCCACCCACGGGACCAGCATTCAGACAAGGAATAGAAGAACCACCAGATTATGGGACTTGCTAGCACCCACCAAAAGGGAACTCTGGTCCCCAGACAAGTAAGGGGCTCTTTCTGCACCCACTAGAAGAAGAGATGGGAAAGAGACAATACAAAAACACAGTCAGCAACAGAAAAACAAATATGACACCGCCAGATTCTAGAGACTCCACACCAGCAAGACCCCAACATTCCAATGCGGACTAAGCAGAAGAGAACGACCTTAAAAGCACTTTCATGAAAATGATAGAGGCCCTAAAAGAGGATATTGGAAAATCCCTCAAAGAAATGGAAGAAAAAACAAACCAAAAAATGCAAGAATTGGAAGAAAAAACAAACCAAAAAAGGCAGAAAATGGAAGAAGAAATGAAGCAAAAAATGCAAGAAATGGAAGAAAAAACAAAGCAAAAAATGCAAGAATTGGAAGAAGAATCATACCAAAAAAGGCAGTAAATGGAAGAAGAAACAAAGCAAAAAATGCAAGAAATGGTAGAAAAAACAAAGCAAAAAATGAAAAAAATGGAAGAAGAAACAAACCAAAAAAGGCAGGAAATGGAAGAAGAAACAAAGCACAAAATGCGAGAAATGGAACAAAAAACAAACCAAAAAATGCAAGAAATGGAAGAAAGAACAAACCAAAAAATTCATAAAAGGCAACAAACAGACGAACAGATAAACAGAAAATTGCAAGAAGCAATGCAAACACTGCAAGGGTTGAAAACTGAAATAGAGTCATTAAAAAAACACAATCTGAAGAAAGGCAGAAAATAGAAAAGCTGGACAAACAGACAGGCACTACCAATACAAGCATTACCAACAGAATAGAAGAGATGGAAGAGAGAATCTCAAGTGTTGAAGATACGCTAGGAGAAATGGATTTATCAACCAAAGAAAACCTTAAATCCAACAAATCCTTAACACAAAACATCCAGGAAATATGGGACACCATGAAAAGACCAAACCTAAGAATAATAGGTATAGAAGAAGGAGAAGAAATCCACCTCAAAGGGGCAGAAGGCATATTCAACAAAATCATAGAAGAAAACTTCCCCAACCTTAAGAAAGACATGCCAATGAAGGTACAAGAAGCCTACAGAACACCAAATAGAGTGGACCACAAAAAAATCCCCTCGCCACATAATAATCAAGACCCCAAACATACAGAATAAAGAAAGAATATTAAGAGCAGCTAAGGAAAAAGGTCAAGTAACATATAAAGGCAGACCTATCAGAATTACACCTGATTTCTCCATGGAAACTCTGAAAGCCAGAAGGTCCTGGATAGATATTCTACCTACACTAAGAGACCACGGATGCCAGCACAGACTACTATACCCGGCAAAGCTCTCAATCACTATAGACGGAGAAAACAAGATATTCCATGACAAAACTAGATTCAATCAATATGTGTCCACTAACCCAGCCCTACAGAAAATTTTGAAAGGAAAACTCCAACCCAAGGAAGCAAACTACAACCAGAAAAACATAAGCATTAGAGAATCCCTCTCTACCAACAGCCAAAAGAACAAAGGGGCGGAATTCCACCCATAATTCCACCAACAACAACCATCGCAAATCGAAGAAGGATGAGCAATCAATGGTCATTAATATCCCTCAATATTAACGGCCTTAACTCACCCATAAAAAGACACAGACAAGCAGAATGGATTCGAAGACAGAACCCTTCCTTCTGCTGCATACAAGAAACACACCTCACCATCAAAGACAGACATTACTTGAGAGTTAAAGGTTGGGAAAAAATTTTTCAATCAAATGGACCCAAGAAACAAGCAGGGGTAGCAATCCTAATATGTAACAAACTAGACTTTAAAATAAAATCAATCAAAAGAGATGAAGGAGGTCATTACATACTCATCACAGGTGAAACCAACCAAGACGAAGTGTCTATCCTGAACATTTATGCCCCCAATACAAAGGCATCCACATTCGTTAAAGAAACATTATTAGAAATTAAATCTCATCTAAAGCCCCACACAGTTATAGTGGGAGATTTCAACACACCACTCTCACCACTAGACAAGAATACCAGACAGGAACTCAACAAAGAACCAAAGGGTCTAATAGAAGTAATGACCCAACTGGGATTAACAGATATTTATAGAACATTTCATCCACATAAAAAAGAATATACCTTCTTCTCACCACCACATGGAACCTTCTCAAAAATCGACCACATACTTGGCAACATATCAAACCTCAGCAGCTACAAAAAAATTGGAATAACTCCATGCATCTTATCAGACCACCATGCCTTAAAATTAGAATTCAACAACAACACAAATTGCAGAAAACCTACAAACTCATGGAAATTGAATAATGCTCAACTGCACCATCCCTGGGTCAAAGAGGAAATAAAAAAAGAAATTAAAGACTTCCTCGATTCAATGAGAATGAAGACACAACATACCCAAACCTATGGGACACTTTGAAAGCAGTGCTACGGGGAAGTTCATAGCACTAAGTGCTCACATGAAGAAACAGGAAAACAGTTATACCAGAGAATTAACATCACAGCTAAAAGCTCTAGAACACAAAGAAGCAAACTCCCCAGGAGGAGTAGACGCCAGGAAATAATCAAATTGAGGGCTGAAATCAACAAAGTAGAAACCAGGAAAACAATACAAAGAATCAATGCAACGAAGAGTTGGTTCTTTGAGAAAATCAACAAGATAGACAAACCTTTGTCCAAACTTACCAAACAGCAGAGAGTGAACACGCAAATTAACAAAATCAGAAATGAAAAGGGGGACATAACAACAGACTCTGAGGAAATCCAGAGAATCATTAGGTCATACTTTGAAAACCTGTACTCCACAAAATTTGAAAATTTAAAGGAAATGGATGACTTCCTGGACAGCTATCATTTGCCAAAACTAATTCAAGAACAGATAAGCAATTTAAATAGACCTATAACCCCTATGGAAATAGAAGCTGTCATCAAAAGTCTCCCAACCAAAAAAAGTCCAGGTCCAGATGGCCTCAGTGCAGAATTCTACCACAAATTCAAAGAACAGCTTATACCAATTCTTCTCAAAGTGTTCCACACAATAGAAGCAGAAGGGTCTTTGCCAAACTCTTTCTATGAGGCTTCAATAACCTTGATCCCCAAGCCGCACAAAGATACAACCAAGAAAGAGAACTTCAGACCAATAACCCTCATGAACATTGATGCAAAAATACTCAATAAAATACTGGCAAATCGGATCCAAGAACACATCAAAACAATCATTCACCACGATCAAGTAGGTTTCATCCCAGGGATGAAGGGATGGTTCAACATAAGAAAATCCATCAACGTAATCTACCATATAAACAAGCTGAAAAACAAAAATCACATGATCATCTCACTAGATGCTGAAAAAGCCTTTGACAAAATCCAACACCCCTTCATGATAAAGGTCTTGGAGAGATCTGGGATAACAGGGACATACTTAACCATAATAAAAGCCATATACAGTAAACCAACAGCCAACATCAAACTATATGGACAGAAACTCAACGCAATTCCTCTAAAATCAGGAACAAAACAAGGCTGTCCACTCTCTCCATACCTTTTCAACATGGTACTTGATGTTGTAGCTATAGCCATACGACAACAAGGGGGGATCAAGGGGATACAAATTGGGAAGGAAGAAGTCAAACTTTCACTGTTTGCAGACGATATGATAGTTTACATCAATGACCCAAAGAACTCTACCAGGGAACTCTTACAGCTGATTAACACCTTCAGCAAAGTGGCAGGTTACAAGATCAACTCAAGAAAGTCAGTAGCCCTACTATATACAGATGATAAAAGGGCTGAAAGAGAAATCAGAGAAACATCACCCTTTACAATTGCCACAAACAACATAAAATACCTTGGGGTAACGCTAACCAAACAAGTGAAAGACCTGTGTCGTAAGAACTTTGAATCTTTAAAGAAAGAAATTAAAGAAGCCCTCAGAAAATGGAAAGATCTCCCATGCTCTTGGATAGGTAGGATCAATGTAGTAAAAATGGCAATCCTGCCAAAAGCAATCTACAGATTCAATGCTATCCCCATTAAAATCCCAGCACAATTCTTCACAGACCTTGAAAGAACAATAATCAATTTTGTATGGAAAAACAAAAGACCCAGGATAGCCAAAATAACCCTGTTCAACAAGGCAACGTCCGTAGGCATCACTATCCCTGACCTCAAGCTCTATTATAGAGCTATAGTCCTGAAAACAGCTTGGTATTGGCACAAAAATAGACAGGCAGACCAATGGAATCGAATTGAAAATCCGGGTATTAACCCACACACGTACGAACATCTGATCTTTGACAAAGAAGCTAAAAATATACAATGGAATAAAGAAAGCATCTTCAACAAATGGTGCTGGCATAATTGGAGACTGGCATGTAGAAAAATGCGGATCGATCCATGTTTATCGCCATGCACAAAACTTAAGTCCAAATGGATCAAAGACCTCAACATAAATCCAGCCACACTGAACCTCTTAGAAGAGAAAGTGGGTGGTACCCTTGAAAGAATTGGTACAGGAGACAGCTTCCTGAACATAACACCAGTAGCACAGACAGTGAGATCAACAATTAATAAATGGGACCTACTGAAACTGAGAAGCTTCTGTAAGGCAAAGGACACAGTCAGCAAGACAAAAAGGCAGCCCACAGAATGGGAAAAAATATTCACTAATCCCACATCTGACAGAGGGTTGATCTCCAAAATTTACAAAGAACTCAAGAAGCAAGTCTCCAAAACAGCAAAGGACCCAATTAAGAAGTGGGCTGCAGAACTAAATAGAGAGTTTTCAATAGAGGAGTCTAAAATGGCTGAGAGGCACTTGAGAAAGTGCTCAACATCCTTAGCCATCCGGGAAATGCAAATCAAAGCAACTCTGAGATACCATCTCACTCCTGTCAGAATGGCTAAAATCAAAAACACCAATGACAATTTATGCTGGAGAGGATGTGGTGAAAGGGGGACACTCCTCCATTGCTGGTGGGAGTGCCAACTGGTTCAGCCACTTTGGAAAGCAGTATGGAGATTCCTCACAAAAATGGGAATAAACCTACCACAAGACCCAGCAACTGCACTCTTAGGCATATATCCAAAAGATGCCCATTCATACAACAAAGATGTCTGTTCCACTATGTTCATAGCAGCTTTATTTGTAATAGCCAGAACTTGGAAGCAACCTAGATGTCCCTCACCCGAAGAGTGGATAGAGAAAATGTGGTACATCTACACAATGGAGTACTATTCAGCAGAGAAAAATAATGTAATCATGAGATTCGCAGGCAAATGGATGACACTAGAAGAAACCATCCTGAGTGAGGTAACCCAGTCACAAAAAGAGAAACATGGCATGTACTCTCTCATATATGGATTTTAGACATAGATCTGGGGAGTGCCAGCCTACAATCCTATGGCCAGAGAGTCTGGGAAACAGAAACTTCATTTACTGGCTGGTTAAGTACTGAGCTGAACTCAAGAAAGCCAGTAACAGAGAGGGAGGACTGATGATCAAAGGGATTAATACTGGGCTGGTCTAACCCCAGAAACAGCTGACCAGACAAAGGTTAACTCTTGAATCCCAGGCATTAGCCTGGGAAGCCATCATGGGACTGATCAAGACCCCTGAATCTGGGTGTCAGTGAAGAGGCCTAGGGATTCTATTGAGCCTTGGGCAGCAGATCAGTACCCATCCCAAGTATACACACGGACCTTGGACTCCAATAGAACAATGTGAGTTGCACTCTCACCCTGAACTCTTGGGGAAGGGTCTAGGCCCTGCCCTATATGAAATGACACACTATGGACACCCCCATGGAGGGCCTCACCCTCCCTGGAGAAATGAGGGGATAACGGGGGGGGGGAGGGCTCGGGAGGAAGGGAGGGAATGGGAGAGGGACCTGGAACTGACTTGTGAAGCAACCTTGATTCTTATCTAAATTTAAAATGGAAAATAAAATTAAAAAAAAGAAACAAATTTATCTTAAAATTGATGGAGATGGAAGTGCATTTCAAAATTCTCTCATGTTAAGACAATTTATTTCACTAAAGCAGCTTTGCAGACAATAATTAAAGTTAAAATTTATACAGGAGAATCAGAGGATTTACCCATGAGAATATGGGAAATAATTAACTTCATGTGAGGAATCCTAAATTCCAGAGAAATGGGAGGTAATCATCCAAGGGCAAGACAGCAAATCATTAATTCTCACACATATGGAAGAAAAATACTGCTAATAACAAAAAGCAGCAACAGCATCAAAAAAGACATAGTAAATGAAAATACCATGACTAAAAATCTAGCCATTCTGGAAAGCAATATGGACAATCCTCAAATAAATAAATCCTCAACTTAAATAAATTTAGCAAGTGAACCCAGCCCTTTTATGCTTTGGCATAGTCTCAAAGGACTTATTATCCTTCTCCAAAAATACATGTTCAGACATTTTCATTGCTGCTCTCTTCACAATAGCTGCAAAATGGAAGCATCCTAAGTATCCCTGAACTGGACAAATAGATAGTGAAAATGTGGTACACATATGCTATGAAACACTATTCAGCTCTAAAGAGAATTGAAATCATAAGTTTTACAGCTAAATAGATGGACCAAGAAAAGATCATATTGAGAGGATACACTCAGACCCAGATAAAAAGAGATGGCATCTTCTCTCTTATAGAAAGTTCTTAGCTCCAAGCTTTAAAAGTGAGTACACAACCTGAAGTAACCAGAATATCCACAAAAGTAAAAGGAGATTCCTGTATGGAGTGGGGGAATAATGGGCAGTAGAAAAAACAGGAAACAATAATCTTAAAAGGAAGAAATGGAGTGTGTGTTTCTCTCTCTCTCTCTCTCTCTCTCTCTCTCTCTCTCTCTCTCGTGTGTGTGTGTGTGTGTATGTGTGTGATTGATGGAAAAGTGATAGACATAAACAAAAAAGAAGAGAGAATAAAATAAGAGTAAGGATGTCTGAAAAGTTTTTAAGGCTTCTAAATATTATCATCTATAAATATGGCTCTAATACATCTAAGTGTCTATAAGCATATTCAGTTAGAGTATAAATGATGTCTTCCATTATTACCTCATGATGCTCTTCACCAGGGCCATGGACTTTCTTACATTGCACCCACAGATTCCTGCTTTGTTATTGTTGGACACTGATGTCCTTGATATTTCAAAAGCATTACAGTCTACTGTGGTTGTCCCCTTTGCCTCCAAGAAGTAGCAGGTGAGCCTTATGCTGAAGAAGCCATGTAATTTAGTTAGAGCCAGGAGTCTTGGTGTGGACAAGGATTTAAAGCCTCCTCACTGGGGACTAGCTTTCTTGGTATCATAAGGCAATCTGTAAAATGTTAAAGCCAACAGTCCTCCCAGGTATGAAAATCATGAACCATATAAATGGTCTGCACTGTATGAAAACCTGAAG
Organism: Mesocricetus auratus; assembly: GCF_017639785.1. NCBI lineage: Eukaryota > Metazoa > Chordata > Mammalia > Rodentia > Cricetidae > Mesocricetus > Mesocricetus auratus. The sequence goes on along the minus strand of NW_024429214.1, from coordinate 885,758 downwards.
GCTGCAAGAGCAGCATACACACATTGGTGGTAACCAATAGCTTCTAATTGTACTTAAGGATTTCTCAACCACAAGAAAGTCATGTCTGGTAATGGAAGCCCAGAGTATTTCTGAGCATTAGGGAAGGATATATCTTGAAAGAGGACATAAATCCACTATGCATGACTCACATGAGTATTCATATAAAATTGATTTGCGTCCTAGTACCAATTCTTATGTAGAAAGTCTTCTCATAGCTATAGCAAGAAAATTCTGAGATCTTTCTAATTGGAAGTCTATAGAATTATTTCTAGTAAAACAGAATATGGCAAAACTGAATTGTGTCCCACCAGATCATTCACTACTGTCTCTTCCCTCTCTACTTTCTAGGACTATTTGTCTGGCTCGGCAGGTGAGCAGGTATGTGTGATTACTTGTCCCCAACATGAGAAAGAGATCATTCAGAAGGAAAGTACCTGGATTTTAACACATAACTGTACTTAAGTCGTTAAAGATATAGGACTCTAAAAGTGATTCCCCAGTTGCCATACACAGGTATAACACTGAAAATTCCTAGAAACCATTTTCAGTGAGTGTAACTTGAATGCCACTTCCAATCACTTCCCAGTCAAACCTCAGGAGCAGAAATGGAACTGAATTATTCAGATCACAAAAGCACACAAAATGAAGTATTGAATTTACAATATACCAAATTTAATGAAAATCTGCAAGTAAGAAATACGGTTAACATGTAATTTTCCAAGAAACCCTCAGGAGGAGCAAGGGAGACAGCAAGCAATCTGTTCTCACCCACACAAAGCAGATTGCTGCAACTCTGCAGCATCCATTCTCTGTAAAAAATCCCCCTGAGCAGGCTACAGGCATTGACCCTCCTCCTGTGGGAAGAAAACAGTCACACCACTAGGTGAGCTCACACCAAACTGAAACACAATAGGTTTTCTTGCCAGAATTCTGATTTTTTTCTACACACAATTCTACTTTATTATGGCAAAGGTGAAAATGCCACCTTCTCCACATCAGTAACCAGTAAAATTTATCCCCAAAATAACTCGGTACAAAACAGGTCTGTTTCAGAATTAAATAAAGGGAAAGAAAAAGCCTTTTTATGAGTTTTTAGATCCCATTTATAACAGGGAAAAAAGAATGAGAAACGAAAAAGAAATCCACAATTGTCTGCACAATCCAGTTGCCAACCCTGCCTCTAGGGATTATGGGCGAAGCTTCAGGGTCCCGATACTTCTGTGGATTTGCTCATCTGTTTAACTGGTGACCATCTGTGCATTGTAAGCATCCAGATCTGCTATCCAACTGCTCTGCAGAAAGATGCTGCTTTGAGTTCCTGTCAGCACCTCTACCTCTTCCATGGCTGCCTCCACGGGTCCCTTTCCGGGTGCAGCCACCACCAAAACACCCAGAGCCATGGTTTCTCCTCATGCCACCTCTGTTTATGGTCTGTTCAGGTCTTCTTGGCGTGTCAATCTTTGATGTAACCAGCTGAATGTTCATGGGGCGGCTATCTAAAGGGACACCATTGTACTGTTTCATAGCATTCAGGGCATCTGCCTTCTGTTCAAAGTGCACATGTGCTGTCCCTAAACTTCATCCAGAGTGATCATAGTGCACAGCTGTTTTCTTCAGTTTTCCAAACTCTGAGAAGTGTTCCTGAATATCCATGTCTTTCACCCCGCAGTCAAGGTTTGACAACAACAGCTTTCCAATGGTCTCTATGCAGGCTTCACCCCAGAAGCCACTGTCAAAGAGGTCATGCTGCCACTTGTTGGGAAGTTGTTTTGGCCTGCTGTAGGCAGCTGGCCTGTTCCTGACTCCTCCTGCAGTGCCACCACACGTGGTAGGCCGGTTCCTCAGAGGCCTGCTGCCTCAATTCCCCCACACAGGGGCCTGCATGGCACCACCAGGGCCACCCTGGTAGCTGGCCCTACCGCAGCCTTGGCCTTGCCCGTGACTTCCTTGCTGGCTCCGGTTCTGCTTAATGATGTCATCCAAAGACATATCCATTTTGTCGCCCATGGTGGTCTCTGAATCGGACCTCTTGTTCTCCGGTATTCTAATTCCTGTTAATAAACCTGGAATCAGATATCAGGATAATACTGAAAAATTGGATTACAGAACTATGTCAACACCATCTGGTTTATAACTCCTTTTCTAACTGGGAAAATACTGTGGCCTGTTACCATGAAAAGGCTCAAGAGTGCAATATTAAGGACTCAGCACAAAAATACAAATTTCCTTTTCTTTTTCTTTTGTTTTGTGAGAAATGTTCTCACCATGAAGCCCAGGTCTCTGTAGAACTCAGTAGGGCAAACTGGTAGCCTGTATAGCACTGAGATTTAGTTGTCTTTGCCTAACCAGTGGTAGGATAAATGTTGTTTCCCACAAAGCTGTCAAAACACTTTCCAGAATGCTATATATACTTAACAGTGCATATTTCTCACATGAAAAACTAATGCTGGGTAAAAATTTCAGTGTTAAATGTCAGTGTTTACAACTATGCACATGGAAATAAAAAATGCTAATTTTGGATTTGATTACATTTCCTGGTTGGGAATGTCTAGTCCCTACATTTTATGTGCCACTGTTTGAATAGGGAAGTGATTTTGCATGGAAGTCAGCATGGATGATGGTATACTTGAAGAGCGTTGTCCTGTCTATGGTAGCAAAGAGAACTTTTTGCTAATATCAATGCATACATTCAAATATTCTGCTAGATGATTCTAAAAGAATACTTTGACAATGAGTATCAATTAAAGGGGAAGAATAGTCCAGTTCATATAATGTGAAATTTAATCATACTGGTAAGACATCCACAGCAGAAATTCAGAGGGCCTCACCCTCCCTGGGGTAATGAGGGGATAACGAGAAAGTCACTATTGTTTTAAAAGACACTAGAAATGAGTGATAATATCAGCATTTCGGTGGGTGACACTGAGAGTATTAATTCCTCATGTGAAATATACCCTTGATCATCTGATGTTTCAAAATTCTCACAATTACTTGGTTCCTCCAATCCCATCCCAAGTTATAGAATCCCTCTCTTTAACAAGTAATACCCTACCTTTAGCAGCTGACAAACTCTGAGGCTCAGACTTGAATTTTCACTGTACCTCAGCACTTCACATAATGTGAGTTTCAGTTTAATTCCCTGCAACTCTAGCTCTGTGACTGCAGCAGAGAAGATTCTCTTCCTAGGCATTCTTAGAAAACCTTGGACTGTTTAGTGGCATCTGGATCTCTCCAATTTTATCATTACATTCCTGTTGTCCTTTACTTCCTTTTGAGGATGATTAAGTTTCTTATACATAAATACATACATACATACATATGAATGTGTATATACATATACATACACACAGATATTCATTTGTACATTATTTAGGTCTTGTTAATTTAAGTGAATGTGTTCTGTTGTTTCTTTGTAACAATTCTCCTAAAAAATTTAAAATATTATCAACAGGAAAAATTTAAATACATGCAACATCTGTACATATAACATCTAGAAAAGTGGACATGAACATTGATCTGGTACATGCTTCCTAGGGAGTCAGCTGTAGGAGGAAGCCTGTATGCCACCATTAACCATGTGTCTTACTAGAGGCACATACAGATGAGGTAATAAAAGAGTGGTTTACCACTCCGCTAACCACACCCACTTTAGGCATGACTAAAGATGTATACGGACGGACGTAAAGATGTATACATATGTAGGCAGTGAAATACGTCACTAGCCAGGCCCACTTTTGGGCATGGCTACGGGGTGTTAAGGGGGAAGGAACGCATAAAGAAACCAAGACGCGTTGTAGGAATGACTGCTTACAAGAGAAAATATTCATGTGTGGATTCTGTTGGGTTAGAGGTTTGATTGAATTTTAATTATGTGATGTCAGTGTGTGGGTTTGTGACTTTTCATGCATGTACACAGTAATGTTAGACACTCGTGTATTCCTGTTGTAGAAACTACAGATAAACTTCTCAAAAACGTGACATGGTCCTGGCAATGAAATTGTCATTATTTTGCTCATCCATATCTAAGCTTGTATATAATTTTAATCCTTTTTTATCGTCTTGATATCAGGTAACAGGTAAGAGTTCCCAGAAGAGAAATCCCACTTCTGACACCAAATGACGCTGTAACGATAAAGGGCACACTTACTGAAAGTAAAACTAAGTGTTTATTGTAGATATTACTCACAAGTTACCAAACAAGTAACCCAGATGAGCCCAGTAGTTTTCTGCTGCTGAACTGGAAGCCAATCCAAAAAAAAAGACCAAGACTTCCATTCTTCCAAAAGTGGGCCTGGCTAGTGATGCAGTTCACCGACTATGTACGTATATGTCTTTACGTCCGTCCGTATATGTCTTTAGTCATGCCTAAAGTGGGTGTGGTAAAATGCTCTTTTATTACCTCATCTGTATGAGCCTCTAGTAAGTCACATGGTTAATGGTGGCATACAGGCTTCCTCCTACTGTCAGCCATCTGTTTCTTTTTATCTTCCTTAAGTTTCTCATTCAGGAACAATGACTGGATAGATGTCTTGCTGTCTTTCATAAAAGGGGTCAACACAAAGAAGGAAATAATTAATACTGACAGCCATTAAGAACAAAGCCAACCTCATGAAAATAACCACACAACAGAACATGATCATGTGTCTAAAAAATGATTACAAATCCAGGAGAGCCTGGAATGACATTTAAAGCTTGAAGAGAAAATCAGTATCAACTGTGTTATTACATAGAGAAAAAAATCTATCACAAAACTGATAGAGACATAAGGGGAGAGATAAACTGGAATTGTAGACAAAGGTAGTAGAGAGGTAGGAGGTGAGACTGGGCAGTGTTTGAGGTTTACATGCACAAACACTCACAGAGAATGTGAGTGTATAAAAGAAGACTCCTGTAGGGTGTGGGGGAATAATGGGCAGAAGAAAATTAGGAAACAGTGATCTAAAATATTGGGAGATGGTATATGGATGTGTGTGTGTGTGTGTGTGTGTGTGTGTGTGTGTGTGTGTGTGTGTGTGCCTGCATGACATAAACACAGGAGAAGACAATAAAATACAGTAGAGGATGTCTGGAAAGGTCCTGAGGATTCTAACTATTATCATCTACAAATAAACCTATATAGTATATATAAGTGCCTGAAAGCATATACAGTTAGAATATAATGGATAATTTCCTGTCTCATCTCATGATGCTCCACAAGATACATGGATTTTCTAAAAAAACCACCCACAGCATCCTGTTTTGATATTGTTGTTCACAGTAGTCTTTGCGAATTCTAAAACATTTCAGGCTACTCGGGTTATCCATGTTTGCCCTCTAGAGTTTCATGGAGGGCCCCTTCTGTTGAAGCAGTCATGGGCTTCAAACAAAGCCAGGAGACTTGAGATGGACCAGAATTTAAAGCCTCCTCCCTGAGGACTTGACTTCATAGTATTATAAGGCAACATGCATGCTTTTAAAGGAGCTAGACAACAGTCCTACACAACTATGATTAGTTATGAAGCATAACAATGATCTTCACTGCACCAAAACACAAAGGGTCCAGTAGTGGCACACATAAATTAGTGGTAATCAACAACTTCTAATTGAACTTAATGCCTTCTCAACAATAGGAAAATCATGTCTGGTGCTGGAAATGTAGTCTGTTTCTGGGGGTTAGCAAAGGATGGAACTTGGAGGAGAACCTAAAACCAATATGCAAGCCTCACGTGCATATTCTTATAAAATTGATTTTCCTGCTAGTATCAATTTTTATGTAGAAAGTCTTCTTATATCTATAGCAGGATAATTTTGAGATCTTTCTCAGTGGAAATCTATAGAATTATTTCTAGTGAAACAGAATGTGGTAAAACTGAATTTGTGTCCCACCAAATCCTTAGCTACTGTCTCATTCTTCTGCATTTTCCAATATTCTTTGTTTAGCTCCACAGATGAGTAGATCTGGCTGATTAGTACCCCAAACATGGTAAACAGATCATTCAGGAAGCACCTGGATTCTCAGATCAGAACTGTATTCAGTGTATAATGATACAGGATTCTTTAAATGATTACCCATTGTCATGCAAGTTGTAGCACTGAAAATACCTAGAAATCATTTTCAGTGAGTATAACTTTAATGCCACTTTCAAGCTCTTCCCAGACAAAGCCCAGCAGCAGAAATTGAACTGAATGATTGTGATCACAAAAGCACAGAGAATGAATTATTGAATTTATCATGGAACAAATTTGATAAAAGTATTTAATCTGCCAAATGGAATTAAACCTAACAAATAATTTCCCAGGAATCAATCAGAAGGAGCAAGGTAGACTGCAAACACTCTGTTCTCACCCACAGAAAGCAGACTGCTGAAATTAGGTCAGCATCCATTCTCAGTACAAATCACTCTGAGCAGGCTGCAGGCATTGACCCTCCTCCTGTGGGAACTACCACAGTAACATGAATGGGTGTCAATACATGACAAAATAGAACACAACATGTTTTTCCCAAGAATTCTAAATAGTCTTAATAAAATCATACACATATTTATGTAAAGGATGAAAAATCAGAGAAGTAAAAGAGCCAACGATTAGGGAGTCTACTTACCTCTACTGAATCCTCGGGCCAAAAGGGTGAGATCAGTTTCTTGTCGTCACCAGACTGAAAGGGCTTAGATGCTTCCTTATATACCTCCGTCTGCACAGCCAAATTAATTCCTGTCTCCACCTTCCTCATTCTGGGATTACAGATGTGTGACTCCCACGTACTGGTATTAATGCTGTGAGCTCTAATTCCTTTTGAGACTTGTGAAATCTCTGGGAACCTGAAGTGACATTGAACTGCTGTCCTCTTGATTCCAAGTCCCATGGATTGGGGTTAAAAGTGTCGGCCTCCATTGCCTGAGCCCTATGAGATTATTGGTTGCTAATTCCCAAGTCTGATTTTCAGGCAAGCTTAATTTGTTAGAGTATACACAAAATATCACCACAAGCTTCAACAGTTGTTTTGATGCACACATTTAATCCTAGCACTTGGGAGACTCAGTTGGGTGGAACACTTGAGATATAGTACAGCCTGTTCTACTTGGTGATCTTGGGCATGCAGATCAACACCCTCTGTTCAGGTCTCAATTTCAGCAAACAGAAGATCCAAAATTAAAAATTTGGTCCTGTGTCCATGAACAGAGTGCTTGATTTGGACCAAGGATAAAAAGACTCTTGTAAAGATTTTTCTGATGTAATTGAGTTACAGTAATTATTTTTAAAAAAGGCTTTCTAATTTTATCATATATTGTAAACCTTTTCATTTTCTTTCCTTCATCCCCACCCCTGGAGACATGTTTTCTCTTTTTAATCCCAGCTATCCTTTAACTCCCAGAGTTGACCAGTCAGGTAATGAACTCCCTCTGCTTCCCAAATGCTGGGATTAATTGCTACTGTCAGCAGCACCTGTTTTATAATCACTTTTCTAACCATGAAAATACAGAAATCTGACAGGTTGTTGGTGGTACACGCCTTTAATATGTGCACTCGGGAGTCAGAGGCAGGTGGATCTCTGTGATTTTGAGGCCAGCTTGCTCTACAGAGTGATTTCCCAGACAGAGAAATTCTGTTTCAAAATGAAAAAAGGAAAGAAAGAAAGAAGGAAAACACAGTGATCTGATTACATGAAACAGCATATTGTGTTTTTCCAGGCTCTAAGGTGCACCACTAATGACTCAACATGAGAAGACACATTTCTGATTTTTTTCTATCTGACACAGATCTTACCAGTGATCGATAGTTTTCATAGATTGAACTATGGATATCAGCCTAGCCTACAACTCACTGAGATCCACCTGTCTTTGCCTCACCAGTGCTGGGAATAAAAATATTTCCCACCAAGCAGTCAAAGACACTTTTCAACATGCCGTAATTACATAACAGAATGCCAAATTTCAAATAGAAAAGTAATGGTGGGTAATAATTCCACTTTTAAATGTCAGTGTTTACAACTCTATCTGTGGAACTCACAAAAATGCTACATTTGGATTCAATTATATTTAGAGATTGGGAATGACAAATCCCTACATTTATGTGCCACTCCCTCGAAGATAATAGCTGTTTACCATGGAATAGTACATGGAAGAATGTTAAGGTGAAGAACTTTGTCCTTTGTAAGCTAAAAAAGAGAAGTGTTCGCAAATATTAACACATAAATGTAAACACTCTAATAGGTTATTCTATAAGAATATTTGGGCAATGAAAATTAACAAAAAGGGGAGGATTATTGCAGTTCATATAATCCAAAATTTGTCTTCAAGAGTTAGACAAACATAGCAGAAATTTCTGAACAGATTTATACCAGAGAATCTAATTGCATCATTGGATCCTTCCCTCTTGTGTTCCAGGATGGCATTTCCTGACACTGTCTTCTTTACTGGTGACTTTCCCATGACTCTTGACCTGGAACCTGGAACCTGTGGCTCTGAGTAGTTTTTTGGTCCCAGGGAGTAACAGGCCTTTACCTCAGCTCCTAGTTCTGCTCAAAGATACTTCCCACATTACAGGCTTGAAGTTGAATCTGGGACTTGCTCTTTGTCACTTAATTCTTTATCTCACAGTGCACTGTCCTCACACACTTGGATTCCCCCAAAGCCAATTACTGAGAATTCTCTAATTTCTTCCAGTTTTCAGTCTTCTCCTTCAACTATCTAATGTCTGATCCCTCCCAACTGCTCTTTACTGGTGAGTGGTCCTGCCACAATGCACCAGTCCTTCCTATTGTGTAAAACTGAATTTCACACAGTTAATTTCAGGCTGTCCTAAACCAGCTCCACACAGACTACCCATATACTTGCTGCCAACCTAGAGCCAAACTGAATATAGTAGAATGCTGTGTCCTAGTATCTGACCCACACAGTGAGTCTGAAACTTTCTGATGAAATCAGTAGTCTCACCTCAACCTGATTACCAAATATGCTGACTTCAATTTGCACTAAACAATAGCAAGCTAATTAGATATGTCAGGGTCCCATAGCTAATAGTAAACTGTAGACCAGAAAGAAATACATCACTTGTGACATCTGAGGAGACATTTCAGGAACTTGGATCTTGAAAATAAATAGGTGTCTCAAGAAATCAGTAGTCAGAACTTTACAAACAGATCAGGCCTGGCCTTGTCATTTTACTCACTCTGGAACAAGGTTGTCTTCTGTGATTATGTTAATGTGCTTTGGTCCACCCAACGCTCCACACACCCATGCCCTCCCACACACATATTCAAACCAACTCCTAGGTAAATGCAGAGACTCTTGGCTCTACCAGATACAAGAAATAAATGAAGTATGTGTAGTAATATATTCTTTGTAATCTAACAAAAACTTGCATTAATATCAGAAAAGAAAAGTGGCCAGACCTGAGCTCTTACCTGTATCTCAGTCAACATTGCCAAATCTGTCTCCACGGAAATCTCAAATTGCAATTGTTTCCCCCAAACCTGAGACCTGCACTGCTTCTGTCTCCTCCTGCCTTACATCCCTCTGTCCACGCAGCCCTCACCCCTGTATCCACCTCCCTGGTACAAGGATTAAAGTCTTGTGCTCCATATTGCTGGGATTAAAGGAGTGAGTTCCCTTTATCTTTTAGACTGGTTCACTCTCCTGTTGGCCTTGGTTGCCATGAACTCCCAGAGATCAATCTGCCGCTGTTGCCTTAGCTGAGATTAATTGTGTTATGACCAGTGCTTGACCTCTGTAACTAACTGTTTATTGTTAGGTGTGTGGGGAACTAGAGACTTAGTTCTGTACCCTGATGTTCAGGTAATCTGTATTTCTTCCATTACAAAATTGTCACCACATTTACCCTTTTTCTTAAATAAAAATGTTGCAAACTATATTATTCAGCAAAGCATTTTGTTTTAGATCACAAACAAAATAGTAATGCAGGTATTATTCAGTCCACTTCATTTATTAGATTACAAACTAAATATCACTACAGGTATGTAGTTATTGGGCTAACAACATCAGCTACACCATCTATGGCTCTTGGAATACTGAGGAAGAGTAGGATGAAAGGAAATGAGAAGGGAAAGAGGAGGAAGTGCTAAGACCTGCCACTCTCTAGACTCTATAAAGCAGTTGTAAAAAGTAAGCAAGTGAAATTGTTCTTACCTTTACTGAACTCACACAAGTTGACAACCATTCCAATAAAGAAAAAAGCATGCAGTCCACCACACTTTACTGCTTTAGTGTTGTCTCTGGATGGATATAAGGAAAAGAATCATTGCCAAAATTGGAGTCTTCTTCTGAGCCCACCTGGCTCCAACACATAGCTGTAAACCCACAGTTTCACACGTGGCCCTGGAAAATATCTTGAGTACCAAGAAAATTAATAAGGAGGAACATAATAGAGAGATAGGTTGGAATTGTATAATAGAGTAGTAGAGATGTAGGAGGTGAGACTGGGAAGTGTTTGAGATGTATATGCACAAACACAAAACATTAGCTTCTTATGCTAATTCCTGGCATCAAAGGTGTGAGATCCCTTTCTCTTTTAGACTGATTCACCTTTCTGTGGCCCAGAGTGCCCTTGAAATCAATCATCCTTTTCTCCCTGTCTCCTGAGTTCTGGGATTAAAGGCATAGCAACCACTGTCTAACCTCTATGACTAACTAGTGGTTTAGGTGTGTGAATACCCAGTGGCTTTGATCTTAACTAGTAATATGGCTAACAAGTGACTTAGCTCTGCACTCTGAATATCAGGTAAGCTTATTTGTTAGATTACAAACAAAATATCACTATATTTGCACTTTAATCTAAAACAAAAAAGTTAATACTAATATGATATTCAGGCAAGTTTCATTTGTTTGAATACAGAAAAATATGTCTGCAATATATGTTTCCTGGCCTAATACATCAGTTATACCCTCAGCTAATGGCTCTGGGTACACTAAGAAGAGGACAAAAATGAATTTAGAAGGGAAAGAACAGGATAGGATAAGGTATGCCATTCTCTAGACTCCATATAGCCACTGTACTGACCTGCATTGACATCATACTAGATTACACTCAGTCTCAGAAAGGAAAAGGCTTACAGACACCCACCCTTAATCTCTCAAATGCTCTCTCTGCATGCATTGTAGTGTAAGATACATTGCCTGCATCCTCTGCTAAGCCGATTAAGCTCCATCACATAGATCCAAATCCACTGTCCCACAAAATTCCCTAGTTAATCCAGTGGATCTCAAACAAAATCACTAGAGAGGAACAAAATGGAGAGACTGGTTGAAATTGTGGACCAGGGTAGATGAAAGTTAAGTCATGAGAGTGGGGAATATTTGTGGTATTCATACATAAACCACACAGACACTGTGTGCATATATGCATATTTGCGTGTGCATGTCAAGTAGTTAATAATAGAAAATTGATTTTGGTGCTCCTTCGGTGCAGAACGGGAGCCTCTTTTGTGAATCAGTAGATGAGGACACTCTGGTGCTCGGCAAGGCTGACAACAAACCTGAGGATGGATTCAAGACTTAGAAAAAGGATTATATTGATTTGAAGGTGGCAAGGCAGGATGGTTTATGGTAGAGTTTAAGATTAAGAGGCACAAACACTTAGTAAATTAATTAAAGCCTACTGTGACTGAAAGGGATTGTCAATGAGGCAGAACAGATACTGGTTTGACTGACAACCAACCAATGAGAAAGACAGACCAGCACAATTGGAAATGGAGTATGAAGACAAGATTGACATGTTACAGCAGTGACAGCAGCTGTCTACTAGAAATAAACCTGCTACACTAACCCAGAATACACTTGAAATTAGAAAGTCACAATTATCACAGTATAGTTTTCTCTATTTTTTGTTTCCCTGTCACCATTTCCTTCTTTTACATGAAGAACTGATATAAATTCACAAACATACTGCAATGTTTTTTCTTTTTAAACTAAATGTTCAATATCTTGTTTTGATTGAGATCATCAGATGGAGATAGTGGGGATGGGGAAAGCTGCTTCTGTGAAATTCATAGGTTTGGTCTTTTCATGGTGTCCCATATTTCCTGGATATTTTGTGTTAGGTATTTTCTTTCGTCAACGATTCTAATTCTCCTAGTGTATCTTCAATACCTGAGACTCTCTCTTCCATGTCCTGTATTCTGTTGGTTATGCTTGCATCTGTAGCTCCTGACTTTTTTCCCAGTTTTTCTATTTCCAGCATTCCTTCAGACTGTGTTTTTTGTTTCTATTTCAGATTTCAGCCCTTGAACTGTTTGAATTGTTTCTTGCAATTTTTGCTTTGCTTTTGCTCCATTTCTTGGATTTTTTGGATTGTTTTTTCTTCCATCTCTTTAAGGGATTTTCTCATATCCTCTTTGAGGGCCTGTATCATTTCCATGAAGTTGTTTTTTATGTCATTCTCTTCTGGTTCATTTGTGTTTGGGTGTTCCAGTCTTGTTGGTGTAAGGTCTCTGAACTCTGGCAGTGTCATATTGGTTTTTCTATTGCTCCTTGTGTTTTTATATTGTATCCTTCCCAACCGTTCTTGCAGTGGGTTCCAGAGGGTGCCTCTTCCTCTCCTGGTGGGTGTGGGACCTGGGTTCCCTTCTGGTGGGTGTAGGCAAGTTCACTGTTGTGGTAGCTCTCCATTTCCTGGTCTCATGGGTGGAGAAATGAACTAGGATGCTGGGGTGTTTTGGATCCCACTGGGTTGGCTGGGAAACCCAGTGTTACAAACCCAGGCACAGGAATGTGACCTGGAGACAGGTCCTGATAATCTTCATCATGTGGGTGGATCAGGAGACTAGGGTGATAGATTGAGTTTGCTCCTGCCTCAGGGATGGAAGCTGTAGTGACAGTCCCCAAGCACCTGCAGCCGGTCTAGTTCTGTGGGTCGAACAGGACACTCTGGTAACTTGACTCCTACCTTTGATGCTTGGATGGAAGCCTCAGTGCAAGAGCCTAGGTCCAGGCAGGTGGTCCAGAATTGGGGCCTGGTTTACCTGGTCTTGTGGGTGGAGCAGGGAACTAGCATGCCTTGGTTCCCAACACTGGGATGGAAGCCAGAGTGGTAGATTACAAGCACAGGCACCCAGCCTAGTCCCATGGGTTGAGCCAGATATTAGTCTGTTTGGGTGACTTGCTTCCTTCCTCTGGCATTGAAGCTGCAATCGCAGCCACCAAGCATTGGCAAGCAGCACAGAAATGGGCTCTGGTTTATCTGGACCCATAGGTGGAGCAGGACACTATGGTGCGATTTTTCCTGCCACTGGAATTGAACAATCAGCAGTAGACCCCAAGCACAGGCAGCTGTTCTAGTCCTAGTTCTGGGGGTAGAGCAGTAAACTATGGCTCTGGTGACTCTGCTGGCATGGAAACCTTGTCAGAGCCCAGGTACAGGTAGGCAGTCCGGAAATGGGCTCATTAAGTTTTTATTAAGGTCTCTCTCATCTGCATTTCTCCACAATGGGCAACTTTGGTCTTGCAGGTATAGATTCTCTAGTCTCTGGTGATGTCATATTGGTTTTTCTGTTGGTGGGGTGTTTTTATTATGTCTCCTCCCCATCATTTCTTCCTATGGATACAGAAGGCATCTCTTCCTCCCCTGGTTGGTATGTAACCACGGTTCCTTTCCAGTGGGTGGGAGCAGTTCCAATACCCTGGTGGCTTTCGTCTTGCATAGATGGAAGCCATCCTAGTTTCCGCACATTGACAAACTCTGAATAGGCTAGCCCCTCAACTCACCTCTCCCGTGGGTGGGCAATGGTATTTGGAAGCTGGCAGTCTCTGGGTGAGCTGAATCCTGTCATGATGGGATACAGATACGATGTGTGGAGTCCTCAGATCTCTGGTGGTTCTGCTCAGGCCACCAGAAGTTAGGCTCTATACCTATTATTCATAGGTTTGGCCTTTTCCTAGTGTACCATTAATCTCAGATATTTAGTCATAAGTCTTTGTTGGCCTTAATATTTTGTTTAGTTGTTGAATCTGTTTCTTCTAGAGCATCTCCAATGCCTGAGATTCTCTCTTCCATCACTTATCTTCTGTTGGTTATGCTTGCATTTGTAGTTCCTGATTTTTTACCCAGATTTTTCTATTTCCAGGATTTCCTCAGACTTTGTTTTTTTTTACTTGTCTCTATTTCACCTTTCAAGCTTTGCATTCTTTGAATTGTTTCCTTTACTTGTTTGTTTGGTTTTTCTTAGCTTTCCTTGTTTTCTTTAAGAGAATTCTTTATTTCTTACAATTTTTGGATTGTATTTTCCTCCATTTCTTGAATTTTTGTTCATATTTTCTTCTGGTTCTTTAAGGTATTTTCCCAAAAATTTTTGAGGCTCTTTATCATCTTAATAAAGTTGATTTACAGTAGTCCTCTTCTGTTTAATCTGAGTTGGGATGTTCAGTTATTGTGGGTGTGGAGTACCTAGACTCTGGTGGCATCATATTGATCTTTCTGTTGTTGACTGTGTTATTGTACTGTTGTTCCCTCTCATGATGGGTACAGGTTCAAGGTTCTCTTCCGGGGGGTGCAAGCAGGTCCAATACTCTGATGTCTCTCTTCTTCCCATGGTGTGAGGCAGCACTAACACCTCGACTTCCACAGATTCCGATGAACAGTTCTGCTGTGAAGGGTTCACCCATGTGCAGTCCCCAGGTCTCTGGAGGGCAGTGGAAGGAGGGCAGGAAACAGGCTCATACCTTCCTCCTCCACTTGCATGCAGACTCAGGATGAGATGGGCTTCCATGATGAATTCCCAAGTGGGAAGTGCCCAGGCCTTAGGAGGCTCCAAATTGGGCACAGGAAAGCAGCTTATTTCTTATGTCCATTTTTGGGACTATCTTTTTGTAACACTTTACTGTGTGGTAATCCCAACAATTTTGTTAATATGGGATTTTGTCAGCAGCAGAATGATGTAACCTTCCTTCACATGTACTCTGATTTTTCACTGGGGAATTCTGACCACATTTAATTAGAGATATCAATAACCAATCATGATTGATTCCTAAATTTTGTTGTTATTGTTTTGTTGGTAGTGGTATTTGTGTGTTTGTTTCCCTAATTTTCCTTTATTGCTCTGAGTTTACTTATTCCCTGTATTCATGGTTGTTGTGAATTTCCATAGGTAGGTGTTTTCCTTCAATCACTTTCTGTCACATGGGTTTGTACATAAATACTACTTAAACTTTGGTTTTTTGTGGAATCTGTTAATAATCGAAAGTTTTATTGGGTATACTTGTCTGAGTTTGCATCTGTGGAATCTTAGAGTCTGCTGTACTTCTGTATAGGCTGTTTTGTCTTTTAAAATACATTCAACTCCTGAAATTCTGAGGCTGCCCCACAATAATTTTGCAGTTTCCACTGAGATTCCAGAGGCATAAGACCTTAAGACATGAGAATTCTCAGAGTAAGTCAATGGAAAAAATAGTGTGGTCGTCAGTGTACTCTATAAATCCTACAACCTGCATTCTTGGTCTCCAAGAGTCCCACTGATCTTTCTCTGCCTAATAATTTGGAGGAACATGACAGTCAACTCTGAGTGAGAAATCTAATTGAAACTTTGTGTTTGGACCCATAGGAGGACTTGGCCATGCACTGCTACCTCCATGTCATAATATGTGTTAGATAGCACCGGATTCCATTGTGAAAGTACCATTCTGGCTACAAAATCCATCATTTATACATCCCCAGTTTTGAAAACTAAAACAAAACAACATGTACATAGTGAAGAGGAAACTGTTAATCTTCTACCATTGCTGTTTGGCTCCATACTTGGGCTTCTGGATAGCTCTTCTGGTTAAGAGAATTGTGTCAACACAGAATATGATCTCTGTGTTTAAAGCTCACCACAGAAAGACTCGGTACACTGGTCTTCTGAACACCAGGTGCAATTGTCAGCCTAGCAATACAAACTTATGGGGAATCCAGGCTACATAGTAGAGCTCTAGAATCTGGAACTGCCAAAGGACTTCTCATCTCTGAAAGAAAACATGACCTAATTTTTATTATTTTAATTTAAAATAGCTTGCTTCACATGTCAATCCAAGTCCGCACTCCCTCCCCTCCTCCCACACCCTCCAACCACCCACACAGCCTCCCACCCTATTCATCACTTCCTTCCACAAAGGGAAAGGAAGTGGCAATAGTGTCCGTCTTTTCACTCAGGGCAGGGTCCAGGCACTCCCCTAAGACACCAGGCTGAGAGAGCATCCCTCTTTGTGTTATGGACACACGAAGTCCATTTGTATGCCAGGGATAAACACTGATCCACTTCCCAGGACCCCATAGGTTTTCCAGGCCTCCTCACTGACTCTCACACTCAGGGGTTCTGGATCAGTCCCATGCTGGCCTCCCAGCTGTCGTTCTAGGGTCTAAGAGCTCTCCCCTGTTTTTTGAAAAGCCGGACAAACCAGGACTGCTCTGTAGGCTGGAACTGTATTGGGATTGTTCATCTCTGGAAAGAAAGATGTCCTGGCATTTCAGAAAGCCATACTAACTGAAGCTTGGGAAAGGTGTGTTATAGTCTCCCTGAAGAATATATCAATCCTATTCCACTCTTGGTGAGAGCTGTTACACCTGAGTTCTGCTCTGTTCCTTTAAGGTATGATTCTAGTAGAGCTACCTGCTTCTTCCTAGGCCCAAGACTTTGCTTCTTCAACTACAATCTGCTTAAAAATCTCCTCCTGCTCTGAAGAAAAGTTATTACTCATCTCTACTATAGCCCTGCTCAGACCACATAAGAAACCATACCAGCATTTTCTTCTATTCATGCTCAGTTCCCCAAGGAAATGACCCAGGAAGTACGACTTTTAAAAAATATTTTATTGAAAATTAAAACAATCTTATTTTGCATATCAATACCTGTTGCCTCTCCCTCCCTTCTGTCCTGCCATTCCCCTCACCATCATCTACCCCACCCCTCCAACAACTCCTCAGAGAGGTTGAGGCCTCCCATGTGAGTCATAAAATCTGTCCCATCATTTTGAGCAGGATCTCCATCTTCCCCCTGAAGATCTAGGCTGAGAGAGTATCTGGCCACAGGGAATGGGCTCCCAAAGCCCATTCCTTTAAGAGGGTAAATACTTGTTCCACTTCCAGAGACCCCATAGACTTCCCAAGCCATTCAATAGACACTATGATCACGGGTCATGGTTCAGTCTCATTCTGGTTCACCAGCTGTTAGAAATGGATCCGTGATTTGTGCTTGCCTAGGTCAGCTGTTTCTGTGGTTTACCCCAGCACAGTCTTGACACTTTTGCTCATAACTCCTTCCTCTCCAAACCTGGATTCCAGAAATAATCTCAGTGCTTAATTCTGAATGTCTGCTTCTACTTCCATCAACTGCTGGGTGAAGGATCTATGATGACATTTAAGGTTGTCATCAATATCATTATAGGGGAACAGTATTTAAGGTAGTCTCTCCAATAATGCTTAGATTCATAGATGGGAACTTGCTTGTGAATTCCTGGAGATTACCTATGTGCCCAGTTAAGTCCATAATGGCTCCTGTGTATTAAGGTATCATTTTCCTTGCTCTCCTTCTCTGTGCCTCTCCAACTTAGCCTTAGTAATAACTCATGTTCTATTCACCACTCCAATTTTCCACTCTTCTTTCTCTACCTCCATCACACTCCACTAATACTGTTCATTATTTCAGAAAATCATGCCATTATGCCCTTCGTGGGACAATGCATGAAAGTCTCTCTTTCGGTCCTCCATGTTTAGTAGATTCTTTGGGGTTTTGAATTGAAAGACAGGAATTTTCAATCACAAGGCTATACCCAGAGGATACACAATCATACATTCCCATTATATAAAAACATATTCAACACTTACAGAAGAAAAGGTTTTTGATGATGGCTCCTCTTCAAAAGGTAACCTGTAATATGCTTACCACCTCTGTCATCTCTCTCCGGAACAAGACGTATGGAGGAACTGACTAAGCCTAGAGTACAGGAAAATACCTTCATTGAATCAATGTACTCAGTTATTCCCAGCCTAGGTCTCCTTAAAATCTTGCTCTGAAGCCGCTCCTCCTTCCATACATGATAAGATAATCAAATGGTTTGATGCTTGAAAATTTAGTTCCTTAGGTAAGCACCCATATCAGTTGGATAACTATGTGAATCTTCTCTGTGTCGAGTCAGGGTGGCTGTTACACCTCCCCTCAAATGGGTCATTTGAAATGAAGCTAGACTATCACTGCAAGGACCCTTTTTGTAGGAAAAGTGCTCTAGCTTGTGGTCCTGAGTCATGGCATCTCTCTTCTGGAAGAAGTGTAAGCCTTGAGGCAGAAAACATGAGCTCTCTTTTTATAGGGCATCATTCCAAGTATTCCATGGATGGAGGTTTTATTTCAGGTAGGTTGTTATCTGCACAACATTATAGAGCCAAAGCATTCAGGTCCCTCACAGGATGAAGCACAAGTCTTGAACTACAAGAGTGTTCTCATACCAGAGAAAACCATGTTCATTCAAGGGAACAAACTGTCAGAAGTACATAGAAACAAATGCAGACAAACGTGCATACATAAATGTGTAGGAGAGATACTCAAATATAAAGAGAATAGACAGAGACATAGAGGGAGATGCACACATACACAGAAAGCAAAAAAGAAAGAGACAGAGAAAGAGTGATCAAGAGAGAAAGAAAAGGAAAGAGAGGAAGACATACAGTGACCCAGAAAATGAGACAGACATGGAGAGAATTAGAGAGACATACATAGAGAGATACAAATGAGAGTGTGACAAGGAAACAGCCAAGCAGACAGATAAATTAATTCTAAAAAGAAATGCACATGGGAGATGGGACATAAAGAGATTGATAGAGAGATACACATAGACAGAGATAGAGAGACAGAGATACAGAGAGACACAGAGAGACTGACATAGGCACTGTGTGTCACTAAGAGAGAAACCTAGAAGAAAGAACTATAGTGACACACAGAAAATGAGAAATAGGCAGACACAGATAGAAACAGATGTTGAGGGACACACAGAAAGATGTAGAGGAGAGATCCATTCCAAATTACTAAACGAATGGCTAGAAGTTTTTTCATCTAGGAAGAGGGGCTCATCTGCAATTAGGAAGTTTCCAACTCAAGAGCATTCACGGGGCAAGAGTCAGTAAATCTGAGCTGGGAATTTTCTATCACAAAGCAATAATGCTATGCTTTCATTTTGCTTTTTTTAGGACAAAAATTATCTGATTTCCTGATTTTGGTTTAACTGGAAGTGTTAGAAATACATAATATCAGTCTCGCAAAAAGCAACTTATAAGCATAGCAAGAGAAATGAAGGAAAGCAAAATGGGTGTGATGTGAACATAACCTGGCTACAACACACACATGGACATGTTGTCTTCCTAAATCAACAGGGAGCTTAGTTGGTATTTACCTTTAAATCTATGAAACCCGTAATTTGGAAAGAGTTGTCAAAGGAGAACAAAAAGAGTCAGACAGAAGAAGACAAGTGAGGAGAGGCAAAGACCCAGCCATTGAACCCATTCCAAGATTGAATGCATTTCTGACAACAGTGATTATGTTCTCTGCTCAGTCCAGACAGTTTCCTCCAAAGGAAACTTGTTGAGATGTTTTTGGGACCAGCAACTCAATGGAATCCAGTATCAAACTTATTGGACAGAAAGCAAACCACTACAGAAACTATGTATAATATCATGGAGT
Source organism: Mesocricetus auratus (assembly GCF_017639785.1). Lineage (NCBI taxonomy): Eukaryota > Metazoa > Chordata > Mammalia > Rodentia > Cricetidae > Mesocricetus > Mesocricetus auratus. The sequence goes on along the minus strand of NW_024429214.1, from coordinate 866,104 downwards.
TCAGGGATCCACCATTCAACTCATTTGCAGGTCTATTAAAGGCTTGAACTTCAATTCTGCCTTTCCCTAAATCCTGTGTAAATGCCACACATGTATCACTGTCTACCAAGGTGTCCTTGGTAACAGTATTGACTGCTGCATCTGGAATAAACCTGAAGGACACATATGAGAGAATCCCATGACTGCTTCAGGTGCTCAGAAGGTGTCTCCAGTAATCAGTGAACAGAAGCCAGGAAGGTGTATACTTCAGTCACCAAGTGTGGATATAAAGCCCACCATTGTCTTCCAGCTTGAGGTCTCAGAGACATCTAAAGCATAAGCTGTAATGAAATCCAATGCCTGGGTATTTGGATGCCCTGTACTTTGGAGTTCAGTCAGAATGAGAATGTGGGCTGCATTCTCCATAAAGACATGCCTGTAGAATGCTACTTAACAGTGATCCATCGAATGCTCTAGGCCATACTTTTCTTTTTTTATTATATTTTTTTAATTTTAATTTTAAATAGCTTGTTTTACATGTCAATCCCAGTTCCCTCTCGCTCCCCTCCTCCCGCACTCCCCTCCCCCCACCCTCCAACCCTATTGCCAAATCCTTCCACATAGGGGATATCTAGAGTCTGTCATTTTACTCTGGGTAGGGTCTAGGCACTCCCCTAAGAGTCCAGGCTGAGAGAGCATCCCTCTTTGTGCTATAGGCACACGAAGACTGTTTGTATACCAGGGATAGACACTGATCCACAACTCAGGGCCCCATAGGTTGCCCAGGTCTTCTCGCTGACACTCACATTTGGGGGGTCCAGATCAGTCCCATGCTGGCCTCCCCACTGTCAGTCTCGGGTCCAAGAGCTCTCCCCTGTTCAGATCAGCTGTCTCTGCTGGTTTTGCCAGCCCATTCTTTGCCAATTTGCTCATCACTCCTCTCTCTCTGTCACTGGGTTCCTTGGGTTCAGTTCAGAGATTAATTGTGTGTTTGCCTCTGCTTCCATCAGTCACAGGATGAAGGCTCCCGGATGGTTATAGACATCAAGTTCATTATCAGGAATGGGCATTCGAGGTGGTCTCTACACTATTGCTTAGCTTGCCTGTTGGTGTTATCCCTTTAGATCACTCGAGGTCACACTGGTGCCTGATCTGTATTTGATCCTATGATTCCTTCTTCTCCCTATTCTACCCCCACCCCTTAACTTCCTGTTCCCCCATGACCAACTCTCTTCCTCTTCACCCACTCTCTTCTTCCCAGGTCCCACTCTCCCCCATCCCTCGCTGTGTTCCCCATCCATTCAGAGGATCTTGTCTCCATCCTCTTCTCTTGGGTACTATGATATATGCCTATCTTTTAGGTTCTTTCCTGTTTCCCAGACTCTCTATCAGTGGAAGTGCAGACTGGCACTAACCTGATCCATGTCTAAAATCCATATATGAGTGAGTACATACCATGTTTGTCTTTTTGCGACTGGGTTACCTCACTCAGCATGGGTTCTTCCAGTGCTGTCCATTTCCCTGCGAATTTCAAGATTCCATTGTTTTGTTCTGCTGAGTAATACTCCATTGTGTAAATGTACCACATTTTCTCTATCCACTCTTCAGTTGAGGGGCATCTAGTTTGCTTCCAGGTTCTGGCTATTACAAATAATGCTGCTATGAACATAGTGGAGCAGATGCCCTTGTTGTATGACTTTTCTTATATTTTTTTATTTTTAAATTTAAATGAGAAACAATGTTACTTCACATGTCAGTTCCAGGTCCCTCTCCCTTTCTCTCCCCTCTTCCAGTGCCATCCCACCAACCTCCCCAATATCTCTTCATTTCCCCAGGGAGGGTGGGGCTCCCCATGGGGGTGTCCATAGTTTCTCATTTGATCCAGGGCAGGGCCAAGACCCTCCCCAAAGATTTCACGGTGAGAGTGCATCTCTCATTGTTGGATGGGATAAATAGTGATCGACTACCCAAGGCTCAATAGATTACTTAGACCTCCTCACTGATACCCACATTCAGGTGGTTGTGATCAGTCCCATTTTGGATTCCCAGGCATTAGTCTGGGATTCAAGAGCTAACCCTTGTCAGCTCAGCTGTTTCTGGGGGTTAAAACAGCCCAGTCTTAATGCCTTTGTTCATCAGTCCTCTCTCTCTGTCACTGGATTTCTTGAGTTCAGCTCAGTGCTTAGCCATGGGAGTCTGCCTCTGGTTCCATCAGCCACTGAATGAAGGTTCTGTTTCCCACACTCTCTGCCCATGGGATTGTAGGCTGGCACTCCACAGATCTATGTCTAAAATACATATATGAGAGAGTACATGACATGTTTCTCTGTTTGTGACTAGGTTACCTCACTCAGGATGGTTTCCTCTAGTGTCATCCATTTGCCTGCAAGTTTCAGGATTCCATTGTTTTTTTCTGCTGAATAGTACTCCATTGTGTAGATGTACCACATTTTCTCTATCCAAATTTAAACTTAAAAATAAAAAATATAAAAAAGAACAAAAAGAACCTTCTATCCCTAGTAACAACATGCTTTAACTATTATGTCCTACATCCTCAATTTTGACGTTGCAGAATTCTGTAGAAAAAAGCACACTATACAGTCTTTAGAGACTGAAAAAAGCAAGAAACTCTACCTGAAGACTCCTTACTCCTTTTGTGTCAGTTCATAAACCACTTTCCCATTGCTGCCTTCTTGTTGATCCCCAGAACTCTGTGTTTAAGTAGGTAGTTACTACACACAGTTATTTTTGTTTTGTTTTGTTTTGTTTTGATTTTTTGAGACATGGTTTCTCTGTGGCTTTGGAGGCTGTAATGGAACTAGCTATTGTAGACCAGGCTGGTCTTGAACTTTCAGAGATCTGCCTGCCTCTGCCTCCCAAGTGCTGGGATTAAAGGAGTGCACCAACAATGCCTGGCTAGACTCAAGTTTTCTATCCAGCATATTCACCATAGCAAAGCAGTATCTTCTGACATCATTTTTGTCTTCCCAGATCTGTTTTAAGAACAAATATGCTAAGTAAAAACATAGGAATGCCCAGAATGTTAAGGAAGGACTACAAGAGTCAGCTGGAAGTGCTAAAGCTCTTTCTCCATCAAACTATTTCCATGGTAACTTATCTGTCCTTGTCTCTCCCAATCTAGAGTTCATGTCTTCAAAACATCTACTGTGGGTTCCATTCCCCAGCTCACTCCCAGCAGGGACGCTTCATATACAGGGCATACACAGTTGTGTGATGTGGGATTCCACTTTCCTGACCTTTCTAATTCTTCTGTATCCTTCCAGATGCATTTAAAGAAAAAGAGGTCTAGATACTCTTAGGATTATCCAGATAACATCCAGAAAAGCCATTGTATAGAGGAACAGCCAGCTCTAACTGCATCAGAATGAGTGGTCAATTCCCCATCTATTCCCCTGCCATTGGTGGTCCTGTGGGATCAGGCCTATCAGATATCAATTATCTTAGTGAAACCATCACCACTAATATTGCCCAGCAATCTCCCATCTTTATAAGGCTTCTGTAGAAATTATGAGTATGGCAATAATAGGCCAACTTCAGCTGTTGTAACCTCTGTACCACTTCCATCTAGAAAAGTCACCAACCTAGTCTAATAAAAAGAATTGAAGAAAAAACAGACTAAGATCCAGTGACTAAATCTAGTCCCAGCCTAAGCTCTGGTGACCCTCACACATTGTAGACACAGCTGCATCTCAGACCCCACCAAATGTGAAGCCTGAAGGCACAGCCCAAGGCCTACATAACAATGATGCTCACAGCACAGCTACATTCCCAAACCCCCTCATTTGTTGGCCAAAGGAGTAACCTCTTGGATTTCAAGGACTAGCGATTAAGTGTCTGGAAACAGGTGATTACCATACTGATCATATTGCCTTGAGTTCCACCAGGTCCTCATGTGTGGTCTTCCTCATTGGTTATTTTTGTGCCACTCAGAAATGGGTATTTACAGTTTGTTTCATTGCAAAGTCTTTTCCTTCAGTGGTTCTTATTGTGTATTGTATAGTTTATTTTCTTAATTTTTTAAATCACAGACATGTGTGAATAAATTCAATTCTTTGTTTTATATATGTGTAAACATTCAGATGAGCACTCCATGGTTCCTGTTTGCAAAGGTTGGGAAAAAGATACAATTTCTGATGGGTATAAAGATTTAAAATGAAGTTTTAATATTATGAATATTGCTTTAGTAAAGTAGCTGCAATAGCTTCTTTTTTATCATTTTTTATTTTAATTTTAAATAGCTTGTTTTACATGTCAATCCCAGTTCCCTCTCCCTCCCCTCTTCCCGCACTCCCCTTCCCCCCTCCGTCCCACCCTATTGCCAAATCCTTCCACATAGGGGATATCTAGAGTCTGTCATTTTACTAATGGTAGGGTCAAGGCACTCCCCTAAGAGTCCAGGCTGAGAGAGCATCTCTCTTTGTGCTATAGGCACATGAAGACAGTTTGTATACCAAGGATAGACACTGATCCACAGCTCAGGGCCCCATAGGTTGCCCAGGCCTTCTCACTGACACTCACATTGGGGGATCCAAATCAGTCCCATGCTGGCCTCCCCACTGACGGTCTGGGGTCCAAGAGCACTCCCCTGTTCAGATCAGCTGTCTCTGCTGGTTTTGCCAGCCCATTCTTTGCCAATTTGCTCATCACTCCTCTCTGTCACTGGGTTCCTTGGGTTCAGTTCAGTGATTAGTTGTGTGTTTGCCTCTGCTTCCATCAGTCACAGGATGAAGGCTCCCGGATGGTTATAGACATCAAGTTCATTATCAGGAATGGGCATTCGAGGTGGTCCCTCCACTATTGCTTAGCTTGCCAATTTATGTTATACCTTTAGATCACTCGAGGTCACTCTGGTGCCTGATCTGTCTTCGATCCTATGATTCCCTCTTCCCCCTATTCTACCCCCACCCCCTCAACTTCCTGTTCCCCCATGACCAACTCCCTTCCTCTTTACCCCCTCTATTCTTCCCAGGTCCCACTCCCCCCACCCTCGCCGTGTTCCCCATCCATTCAGAGGATCTTGTCTCCATCCTCTTCTCTTGGGTACTATGCATATATGCATATCTTTTAGGTTCTTTCCTGTTTCCCAGACTCTCTATCTGTGGAAGTGCAGACTGGCACTATCCTGATCCATGTCTAAAATCCATATATGAGTGAGTACATACCATGTTTGTCTTTTTGCGACTGGGTTACCTCACTCAGGATGGTTTCTTCCAGTGCTATCCATTTCCTGCGAATTTCAAGATTCCATTGTTTTTTTCTGCTGAGTAATACTCCATTGTGTAAATGTACCACATTTTCTCTATCCACTCTTCAGTTGAGGGGCATCTAGGTTGCTTCCAGGTTCTGGCTATTACAAACAATGCTGCTATGAACATAGTGGAGCAGATGCCCTTGTTGTATGAACCTGCCTCATTTGGATAAATGCCTAAGAGTGGAATTGCTGGGTCTAGTGGTAGATTAATTCCCATTTTCCTGAGGAATCTCCATACTGATTTCCAAAGAGGCTGTATGAGTCGGCATTCCCACCAGCAGTGGAGGAGTGTTCCTCTCTCTCCACATCCTCTCCAGCATAAATTGTCTTCGGTGTTTTTGATTCTAGCCATTCTGACAGGAGTAAGATGGTATCTCAGAGTTGTTTTGATTTGCATTTCCCTGATGGCTAAGGATGTTGAGCACTTTCTTAAGTGTCTCTTGGCCATTTTAGCCTCCTCTACTGAGAATTCTCTATTTAGCTCTGTACCCCACCTTTCAAGTGGATCCTTTGGTGTTTTGGAGACTTGTTTCTTGAGTTCTTTGTAAATTTTGGAGATTAGCCCTCTGTCAGATGTAGGGTTAGTGAATATCTTTTCCCATTCTGTGGCCTGCCTTTTTGTCTTTTTGACTGTGTCCTTTGCCTTACAGAAGCTTTTTAGTTTCAGAAGGTCCCATTTGTTAATTGTCGATCTCAGTGCCTGTGCCACTGGTGTTATGTTTAGGAAGTGGTCTCCTGTACCAACTCGTTGAAGAGTATCTCCCACTTTCTCTTCTAAAAGTTTCAGTGTGGCTGGATGTATGTTGAGATCTTTGATCCATTTGGACTTAAGTTTTGTACAAGGCGATAAACATGGATCTATCTGCAGTCTTCTGCATACCAGTACCCAGTTATGCCAGCACCATTTGTTGAAGATGCTTTCTTTTTTCCACTGTACAGTTTTAGCTTCTTTGTCAAAAATCAGGTGTTCATAGGTGTGTGGGTTAAAATTAGGGCTTTCGATTCGGTTCCATTGGTCTACCTGCCTATTTTTGTGCCAATACCAAGCTGTTTTCAGGACTATAGCTCTATAATAGAGCTTGAAGTCAGGTATGGTGATGCCTCCTGAAGTTCCTTTATTGTATAGGGATGTTTTGGCTATCCTGGGCCTTTTGTTTTTCCATATAAAGTTGATTAATGTTCTTTCCAGGTCCTTGAAGAATTGTGATGGAATTTTGATAGGGATTGCATTGAATCTGTAGACTGCTTTTGGCAAGATTGCCATTTTTATTATGTTGATCCTACCAATCCAAGAGCATGGGAGATCTTTCCATTTTCTGGTATCTTCTTTGATTTCTTTCTTCAAAGACACAAAGTTCTTGATATACAGGTCTTTCACTTCCTTGGTTAACATTATCCCCAGATATTTGATGCTGTTTTTGGCTATTGTAAAAGGTGATGTTTCTCTGATTTCTTTCTCAGTCACTTCATCATCTGTATATAATAGGGCCACTGATTTTTTGAGTTTACCTTGTATCCTGCCACATTGCTGAAGGTGTTTATCAGCTCTAGGAGTAACCTTGCGGAGTTTTTTGGGTCACTTATGTAAACTATCATATCATCTGCAAATAGTGAAAGTTTGACTTCTTCTTTTCCTATTTGTATCCCCTTTATCTCCTTTTGTTGTCTTATTGCTGTAGCTAGAACTTCAAGTACAATATTGAAGAGATATGGAGAGAGTGGACAGCCTTGTCTTGTTCCTGATTTTAGAGGAATTGCTTTGAGTTTCTCTCCATTTAGTTTGATGTTAGCTGTTGGTTTACTGTATATTGCTTTTATTATATTCAGGTACGTTCCTGTTATCCCTGATCTCTCTAGGACCTTTATCATGAAGGGGTGCTGGATTTTGTCAAAGGCTTTTTCAGCATCTAGTGAGATGATCATGTGGTTTTTCTTTCGCAGATTGTTAATATGGTGGATTACATTGATAGATTTTCTAATGTTGAACCATCCCTGCATTCCTGGAATGAAGCCTACTTGATCATGGTGGATGATTTTTCTGATGTGTTCTTGAATCCGGTTTGCAAGTATTTTATTGAGTATTTTTGCATCAATGTTCATGAGGGAAATTGGTCTATAGTTCTCTTTCTTAGTTGTGTCTTTGTGTGGCTTGGGTATCAAGGTAATTGTAGCCTCGTAGAAAGAGTTTGGCAGTGAGCCTCCTGCTTCTATTGTGTGGAATACTTTGACGAGTATTGGAATGAGCTCTTCTTTGAATTTCTGGTAGAATTCTGCACTGAAGCCATCTGGGCCTGGGCTTTTTTGTTTGGGAGACTTTTGATGACTGCTTCTATTTCATTAGGGGTTATAGGTCTGTTTAGATTATTTATCTGTTCTTGATTTAGTTTTGGCAAGTGATATCTATCCAGGAAATTGTCCATTTCCTTTAAATTTTCAAATTTTGTGGAGTACAGATTTTCAAAGTATGCCCTGATGATTCTCTTGATTTCCTCAGAGTCCGTTGTTATGTCCCCTTTTTCATCCCTGATTTTGTTAATTAGCATGTTCTCTCTCTGTCTTTTGGTTAGTTTGGACAGAGGTTTGTCTATTTTGTTGATTTTCTCAAAGAACCAACTCTTTGTTTCATTGATTCTTCTCAGTGTTTTCCTGGTTTCTACTTGATTGATTTCAGCCCTCATTTTGATTATTTCCTGGCGTCTGCTCCTCCTGGGGAGTTTGCTTCTTTTTGTTCTAGAACATTCAGCTGTGCTATTAATTCTCTAGTATGACTGTTCTCCAGTTTTTTCATGTGGGCACTTAGTGCTATAAACTTTCCTCTCAGCACTGCTTTCAAAGTGTCCCATAAGTTTGTGTATGTTGTGTCTTCATTCTCATTGAAATCGAGGAAGTCTTTAATTTCTTTTTTATTTGTTCCTTTACCCAGGGATGGTGCAATTGTGCATTGTTCAATCTCCATGAGTTTGTAGGGTTTCTGCGATTTGTGTTATTGTTGAATTCTAATGTTAATGCATGGTGGTCTGATAAGATGCAGGGGTTATTCCAATTTTTTTGTATCTGTGGAGATTTGCTATGTTTCCTATTATGTGGTCAATTTTAGAGAAGGTTCCATGTGGTGCCGAGAAGAAGGTATATCCCTTTGTATTTGGGTGGAGTGTTCTATAGATGTCTGTTAAACCCAGTTGGGTCATAACTTCTATTAATTCTTTTGTTTCTTTGTTAAGTTTCTGTCTGGAGGTCCTGTCTAGCGGTGAGAGCAGAGTGTTGAAGTCTCCTACTATTAGTGTGTGAGATTTTATGTGCATTTTGAGCTTTAGTAATGTTTCTTTCACGAATGTAGGTGCCTTTGTATTTGGGGCGTAGATGTTTAAAATCGAGACTTCGTCTTGATGTATTTTTCCTTTGATGAATATGAAGTGCCCTTCTTCATCTCTTTTGATTGATTTTAATTTGAAGTCTAATTTGTTAGATATTAGGATTGCTACGCCCGCTTGTTTCTTGGGACCGTTTGATTGGAAGATCTTTTCCCAGCCCTTTACTCTGAGATAACGTCTGTCTTTGGTGTTGAGATGTGTTTCTTGTATGCAGCAGAAGGAAGGGTTCTGTCTTCGTATCCATTCTGCTAGTCTGTGTCTTTTTATAGGCAAGTTGAGGCCGTTGACATTGAGGGATATTAATGACCATTGATTGGTGATCCTTGTTTGTGCTTGATTTATTGTTAGTGAAGTTATTTTGTGTAGTTTCTCCTCCCTTTTTCTTTTGGTGTTTTGTAAAGTATGATTATATATTGCCTGTGTCTTTGTGAATGTAGTTATCTTCCTTGGCTCTAGGTTTTCCTTCTAGCATTTTCTGTAGAGCTGGATTCATGGATACGTATTGTTTAAATCTGGCTTTGTCATGGAATATTTTGTTTTCTCCATCTATGGTAATTGAGAGCTTTGCTGGATATAGTAGTCTGGGCTGGCATCCTTGTTCCCTTAGCGTTTGTAGGACATCTGACCAGGATCTTCTGGCTTTCATCGTTTCCATTGAGAAGTCAGGTGTAATTCGGATAGGTCTGCCTTTGTATGTTACTTGGCCTTTTTCTTTAGCTGCTCTTAATATTTTCTCTTTACTCTGTAGGTTTGATGTTTTGATTATTATATGGCGAGGTGACTTCTTTTTCTGGTCAAGCCTATTTGGTGTTCTGTAAGATTCTTGTACTTTCATAGGCATATCTTTCTTTAGGTTAGGGAAGTTTTCTTCTATGATTTTGTTGAATATGTTTTCTGTACCTTTAAGTTGAAGTTCTTCACCTTCTTCTATACCTATTATTCTCAGGTTTGGCTTCTTCACGGTGTCCCATATTTCCTGGATATTTTGTGTTAAGGATTTGTTGGTTTTGAGATTTTCTTTGGTTGACGACTCTATATCCTCTAATGAGTCTTCAACACCTGAGATTCTCTCTTCTATCTCTTGTATTCTATTGGTGATACTTGCATCTGTAGTTCCAGACCGTTTACCGAGCTTTTCTATTTCCAGCATCCCTTCATTCTGTGTTTTCTTTATCGTTTCTATTTCAGCTTTCAATCCTTCAACTGTTTGAGCTGTTTCCTTAATTTTCTTGGTTGTTTTTTCTTGGTGCTCTTTAGATTCTTCGAGAGATTTGTTTATTTCTTGAATTTTTCCCCCATTTCATGGATTTTTTGTTTGTTTTTTCTTCTATTTCTTTAAGGGATTTCCTTGTTTCTTCTTTGAGGGTCTCCATCATCTTCATGAAATAATTTTTAAGGTCTGTCTCCTCTTCTTCAACTATGTAGTGCTTTTCGGGTCTTGCTGGTGTTGGATCCCTGGATTCTGGTGGGGTCATTTTGGTATTTCTATTGCTGAGTGATCTCTTATTCTGTCTTCTTCCCATCTCTTCTTCCAGTGGGTGCTGGTGGGGTCTTTCCGTCTCCACTGGTCTCCTTCCTTACTGCAGCTGAAGCTGGGGATGCTGAAGCTGGACTCGCTGGGTTTGGGGTCTTGGAGGGGCTGATGTCTTTCCTGAAGCTGGACTCCTGGGTTTGGGGTCTTGGAGGGGCTGATCTCTTTCCTGTGGGGCGGCTCTTCTGGAAGCCGGGAGCGGCCCCGAAGATGGAGGGGGATGGGTGATGGGCAGGCGGTCCCCGCTGGAGACCCAATCTCACCTGAAGCTGGGCTCGCTGGGTTGGGGTCTTGGAGGGGCTGATCTCTTTCCTGTGTGGGCGGGTCTTCTGGATGCCGGGAGCAACCCAGAAGATCGCGGGGGGAATGGGTGATGGGTGGGCGGTCCCCTCTGGAGACCCAATCTCACCTGAAGCTGGACTCCCTGGGGTTGGGATCTTGGAGGGGCTGATCTCTTTCCTGTGTGGGTGGCTCTTCTGGAAGCCGGGAGCGGCCCCGATGATGGAGGGGGATGGGTGGTGGGCAGGCGGTCCCCACTGGAGACCCAATCTCACCCGAAGCTGTGCTCGCTGGGTTGGGGTCTTGGAGGGGCTGATCTCTTTCCTGTGTGGGTGGCCTGCAATAGCTTCTTTATGGGTCCATGAACTCAGCAGCCTAAGGTCACTGGCTAGATTTACTGTCCAAACAGATGGGTGTTCTGATGTCCTAAATTTTAAGAGTCATAATTGTATCCTTAGAGAAGAATCTCATCGTTGTGTTATGTGACATTCTCCTTGAGAGATGTGAACAAACGATTCCCGACCCCAGGTAGGGAGAGATGACCACAGTACAGGTAGCACCAAACACTAATTTGATTTGCCAATAATTTCTCTTGGCGATACTTACAGAAATATGAATGAAGGATTTTGTTACAAGAGCAGAAATCACTCCAAATTGAAAGACTGTTATGTTTCCCAAGCCTGCCTCAGTAAGGAAAACAGCTTGTGAATGTTGGAATGGTGAATTGCACTGCATAGGCAGTTCAGAACAGGTTGAAGAGTGTCCTGTGACTGCCCTTTTCATTGGACCATCAACCAGTGTTTAAATAAAGACATGGATACTTATTATTAATGTCTAATGCCTGACTTTATCTTAGGTTTGTTCCAATAGCTGTTTTCTTCTAACCTGTTTCTGTTTCTGTTTGTTTACATTGGATCTTTTCACCTTTCTTTCATTCTGTGTGTCTGATATTCCTGTCTAGCTGACTGGCCCCTGGAATCTTTTTTCTTTTTTCTCAAGAGCATAAGTTCCTTCTACTCCTTAATCTGCATGCAAGCAAATCCTTTCAATAACTCCCTCCTTGTTTTGTCCATTTAGATTTTATTGAGGCATTTTTTCTTTACTCTCCTCCTTTATTCTTCCCCCAACTTGATCTTCTTGATCCCCCATGTTATCCACCATCCACTTCTCCTCTCCTCTGTCTCCTACCTCCCACCCCTCTCACAACATGCCCTCAATTTCAACAGGTAATCTTGTCCCTTTCCCATTCTCTGGGTGTCTATGTATATCATTTTATGGTCCTCCTAGTTTCTTAGCTTTTCTGGGGTTGTGTATTGTAAACTGACTATGATTTTCTCTATCTCTAATATCCACTTATGCCTGAATACATGCAGTGTTTTCCTGTTTCTGGGTTATCTCATTCAGATTTGTGTCTTCCAGTTCCATTCATTTGCCTACAAATTTCAAGATTTCATTTTCCTGGTCTCCATGTTCCCTGGGCATCAGTTTACACACAGGTAGCCCTGCTTGCGTCTGTGGAACAGGGCAGCCAAGGACGGTTCTGCCCCTTGCCTGCAAGTCTGAGACTCACCTTCTCCCACAGGCACTCATGCATATTCAAAATGCCATCAGCCCCGACAGACCAGTAAACACAAACATCAGCTGGTAGCTTCTCCAAGAGAGGAGGCTCTTGTTGACTATTTAGAGACTGATTTCTGTGTAGTTTCCACTTGCCTGGAACATGAATTGTAAGCAAATATTGCATGGAATTCAGAGAGATCCTAGTTTTCCTGCCTTTTTAGTTTTAGTATTAAAATAGACCCTATGCACAATACAGGAGAAACTATTCTTTCTCAAATCCAGTAATTACATTGCTGTGTATCCCAAAAGGGCTTACTAGAGAACGAAATTCATAAGAAAACATCAGCATCTTGTCCACTTTCATCTGCTTGTGATGACACAAACCTCACATGAGATAAAATATAATTTTAAAAGGTAAAATAATCTTCTTAGAGTAGTTATGTCTCTGAGGTTAATGGTGCACTCAAGAGAGCAACTTTGAGGCATGAAGTTCCATTTCGATACAAACCAGAAAATTGCCCTTTTTTGCCTTGAGCCATGAATTCATCACATAGATTAATCCTTTCCTGTTTTCTCTTCTCTTTCTCTTTTTGTCCTTAAAGATGGATATTGAAACAGAGACAAGTTCAAAGTAAAAATATACAGTGGTGTCCTATTCGTGTAAAATTCTTGTCTCCTCCTTTTTTCAAGTTAAAAGTTAAGTTCACATATCCTTATTGTATCTCAAAGATGGTTTGTAGCCCAGGTTGGCACTGAACTTGCAGTTCTCCTGGTGCAACTTCCCAAGTAATTGGGATTACATGTCTCTGGCCCTGGGTCTGGCTCTTATGGAGCCTTTATAAAGTGTATAATACTTTTTCTCATTTGAACACCTACATACTCCTTGATTTTTATTCCCATTTGAGGCAAGGTCTCCTGTAACCCAGGGAGTCTTTGGATATATTGTGTAGTCTGGGATGCATTCAAGACTTGGCAATTCATTTTCTACTTCCAAGGAAAACACGCATGCTGTACCCACCTGGTTTGTAGGGACATTAAATGGGCCAATGACAAAAAGCATTCATCTAGATACTAACTGCAACGAAATTTTTTGGAGATTCCTACAGGGTTTGCAATTTTTAAAATTTTAGTTCAAATGAGAAACCCAGTGTGAGCCTCCACTTTTCCTGGAGACAAAACATATCAAAAGTTCTGAAGCTTGTGAAATGGCACACTCAAAGACATTTTCATCAACATTGAGGACTTATTTTTATTTTCATAGCAAACAGGCTGGAAGGAAAAAATCAATTCACAGGTGTTTTCCTTTACCTCCAAAAAGTTGGGCCATGCCAGGTTTGTAACCATAAACACAACAAAGACACGAAGTAATATGTTATTTTCAATCCATTTCCTATATTTTTATACTATATCACCCAGTCTTGTTGCTTGATGCCAGTATCTAACATTACCTAGACAATAGCTCTGTCATGAGACTCACCTGTCCCTGCATTTGATTTAGTAGTTAATTTAAATCAGCTGTTCATAGTTAGAGTGTTTCCTGGTATTTGGCCCAGTAAACAGAGAATTTCATTGCAAGTTCTACCTGAAGAAGAAAAGATAATAGGGAGATCCTCTATTTCTATAGGTGGGAATGGCTGGACACTGGAAGGCAAACAGATGTTTACTTGGTACTGATTAAAGGGAGATAAGTTCTTCACAAAAAAGATAGCAGCCCTGTCTAGTGAATATCCATTTAGCCTATAAAAAATCTGTGAACAGTAACTAAGCCACCTTCAGGCCTATGATTTTACTGTTTTCAGAAGATTGGTGTCAACTCTTGGTAGTTGGGAATCCACTGAGTTTGGGTACCAGAATAAAGCTCTATATGACTCAGGTAGATGGAATGTGTGGTGTCACCACCATTGCTGAAGAAGTTACAAGACAGGAAAGTCTTAATCTAAGTAGGCCCTTTGCCTTCAAGAAAGGGTGGTCAATCTCAGCACCAAGGAGGCAGAGGAAGTGGCATCTTCATGTGTTGGAGTCTAATCACACCTATAGAGCGAGATATATGACAACATTGGATATATAGAGAAACTGTCTTTTAATGAAACAACAAAAAGAGGAAATCGATAAATAAGAGAAAGTAGAGGGCCAGAGTGCAAGAAAGAAAAAAGAAGAAAGAAAACAACAAGTAAAGCACGGAATCAAAATAAAGAGAAAAATAGACTGGATGACAGTAATAGGAAGAGTGTGAAAAATCCTGAGCAACAAGCTGAGTTGAGTCACATTTCCTGAAAAGGTCAGCAGCAACTGGAGTCCAATTTGGTTCTCGACAGAAGACCCAAGGGTACAGGAACCCATGCATTAGGCAAGGCCCTGTTAGATTATATTCTCCCTAGGGAACAAGCATTCATACATCTGTCCACTAAGGAAAGATGTTCCTAAATGCATCAAAAATGTTGGGGACAAAGTTTGGCAGGGTCTGCAGGATGGGAGGAAAAGAGGATGAAGAGGCAGAAAGGATCATTGAAGGATAAGTCTTTTAATGGCAGGTAATTGCAGATTTTCAAAGCCAGGACTGGTCTTGGTAAGATGGGAGAGTAAATCTGTGTTACTGGTGAGGCATAGGTGGCAACACCTGAGATTGCATACTTAAGGTTCCCTTTAGTCTTTAGTTAGAGACAGAAACACCAGAAAATGAACAAACCCTTGAGATCTGTGTACTCTGCATGAGTTTCCTTCCCATTGCCAGCATTCTGGTCTGAAAACTTTATTTTTTATTACTTTAATATCAAATAGCTTGCTTCACATGTCAATCCCAGTTCCCCCTCCCTCCCCTCCTTATACACCCCCCACCATCCTCCCAGGCTTCCACCCTATCCCTACTTCCTTCCACATAGGAGATATACAGAGTCTGTCATTACACTCAGGGCAGGGTTCAGACACTCACCTAAGAGTCCAGGCTGAGAGAGCATCCCTCTTTGTGTTATGGACACACGAAGTCCGATTGTACACCAGGATAAACGATGATCCACTGCCAGGGTCCATAGGTTGCCCAGGACTCTTTACTGACTCTCACACTCAGGGGTCTGGATCAGTCCCATGCTGGCCTCTTATCTGTCAGTATGGGGTCAAAGAGTTCCCCCTTGTTCAGATCAGCTGTCTCTGCTGGTTTTGCTAACCCATTCTTTGCCAATTTGCTCATCGCTCCTCTCTCTCAATCACTGGGTTCCAAGGGTTCATTTCAGTGTTTAACTGTGGGATTTTGCCTCTGCTTTCATCAGTCACTGGATGAAGGTTCTAGGATGGCATATAGTGTAGACATCAAGTTCATTATCAGTAATGGGAATTTAAGGTGGTCTCTCCACTATTGTTTAGCTTGCCAGTTGGTGTCATCCCTTTAGATCACTAGAGGTCTCACTGGTGCCAGATCTGTATTCTAACTTATGACTCCCTATTTAATGGTATTTAACATCCTGTTCTCCCCCTGTTCTACACCACACTCAACGTTCCTCTTCCCCCGGAAAATTGAAGGGGTGACTGATGGGCAGGGGATGGGGAATTTCCTTAGGGAGGACCAAGCTAACCTGAATCTGAGGTCAACGTATGTTGGGGCTTGGAAGGGCTGATGCCTTTCCTGTGTCACATTAATAGATTTTCTGATGTTGAACCATCCCTGCATTCCTGGCTTGAAGCCTACTTGATCATGGTGGATAGTTTTTTCTGATGTGTTCTTGAATCCGATTTGCTATTATTTTATTGAGTATTTTTGCATCGATGTTCATGAGGAAAATTGGTCTGTATTTCTCTTTCTTAGTTGTGTTTTTGTGTGGCTTGGGTACCAAGGTAATTGTAGCCTTGTAAAAAGAGTTTGGCAGTGAGCCTCCCACTTCTATTGTGTGGAATACTTTGAGGAGTACTGGAATTAGCTCTTCTTTGAATTTCTGGTAGAATTCTGACCTGAAGCCATCTGGCCTAGGCTTTTTTTTGTTACAAGACTTTTGATGACTGCTTCTATTTCCATAGGGGTTATAAGTCTATTTAAATTGCTTATCTGTTCTTGATTTAGTTTGGGCAAGTGATATCTATCCAGGAACTTGTCCATTTCCTTAAAATTTTCAAATTTTGTGGAGTACAGATTTTCAAAGTATGCCCAGATGATTCTCTGGATTTCCTCAGTGTTCATTGTTATGTCACCCTATTCATTTCTAATTTTGTTAACTAGCATGCTCTCTCTTTTTTTGTTAGATTGGACAGAGGTTTGTCTATTTTGTTGATTTTCTCAAAGAACCAACACTTTCTTGCATTGATTCTTTGCAATGCTTTCCTTGTTACTACTTGATTAATTTCAGCCCTCAATTTGATTATTTACTGCTCCTCCTAGGTGGATTTGTTTCTATTTGTTCTAGGGCATTCAGCTGTGGTATTAATTCTCCATTGTGACTGTTTTCCAGTTTCTTCATGTGGGCACTTAGTGCTATGAACTTTCCTCAGAGCACTGCTTTCAGAGTGTCCCATAAGTTTGGATATGTTGTGTTTCTTCATTCTCAGTGAATTCCAGGAAGTCTTTAATTTCTGTTTTTGTTACCTCCTTTATCCAGGGATGATGTAATTGTGCATGATTCAATTTCCATGAGTGTGTAGGGTTTCTGTGATTTGTGTTATTGTTGAATTCTAATTTCAATGCATGGTTGTCTGATAAGATACAGGGGGTTATTCCAATTTTGTTGTGTCTGTGTATATTTGCTGTTTCCTATTATGTGTTCAATTTTAGCGAAGGTTCCATGTGGCACCGAGAAAAAGGTATATCCCT
>NW_024429214.1:456458-555210 GCF_017639785.1 Mesocricetus auratus | reverse complement strand
AGTGTCTAGGTACTTTAATCCAGAAATACCTGAACATCACTACACACATGAAGAAGATAATGCCCTAAACAATATCTTCAAGAAGTTGAGAGAGACCCAAAAAGACGAAATGATAAAATCTTTTAAAGAAATGGAAGAAAAGACAACCCCCAAAATACAAGAAACAATCAAACAGTACAAGGTTGGAAAGCTCAACTAGAGACAATAAAAAAGCACAGTCTTAGGGAAATCTGGAATGAGAAATTCTGGGTAAATGATTAGGAGCTACAGATGCAAGCATAACCAACAGAATTCAAGAGACAAAAGAGAAACACTCAGGCATTGAACACACATTAGAAGAAATAGATTCTCCAACAAAAGAAAATCTTAAGGCCAACAAATCTCAAACACAAAATATCCAGGAAATGTGGACACTATGAAAAGGGCAAACCTGAGAATGATAGGTACAGAAGGAGGTGAAGAAACCAACCTCAAAGGTGCAGAAAACATATTCAACAAAGTCATAGAAGAAAACTTTCCAAACCTGAAGAAAGACATGATGATGAATGTGCAAGAAGTCTATTGAACACTAAATGGAGTGAACTACAAATATTCCCCTTACCACATACTCCCAAAATTCCAAATATACAGAATAAAGTAAGAATATTAAGAACAACAAAGCAAAAACCTGAGTAAACTATAAAGGCAAACCTGTCAGAATTATACCTGATTCTCTTTCAAAACTATGAAAGACATAAAGTCTTGGATAGATAATCTACAAATACTAAGAGACCACGGATGGCAGCCCAAACTACTATACATATAAAGCTTTCAATCATTATAGATGGAGAAAAGAAGATATTCGACAACAAATGCAGATATAAGTAATACGTGTCCACTAATCAAGCCCTACAGAAAGTACTGAAAGAAAAACAAAATTAAGGAATCTAATTACACTCACAAAAACAAAGGCAATATATGACTCCCCTTTACCAAAAACCAAAAGAAAAAGCAAGTCTCCACAACACCAAAAAATTCAATTAAAATTGAGGTAGAGAACTAAATAGAGAATTCTCAATAGAGGAGTCTAAAAGGGAGGAAAGCCACTTAAGAAAGTGGGCAACATCCTTAGCCATCATGGAAAGGCAAATCAAACCAACTCTGGGATACCATCTTATATGTCATCATCCAGTAGGTAATGGTAGCAGAAACAAATACCCACAGCTAAACACTGTACTCCTGGAAACCAGTTGCAGAGAGGGAGGGGTGATGAGCAAAGGGGTCAAGAGTAGAATCCATAGAATCACCTGACGTGGACATGTGGGAGCTCAAGATTCCAGACTGATTGCTGGAGAACCAGCATAGGACTAATCCAGAACCACTGAACTTCTGTGTCAGTAAGGAGGCCTTGGCAACCTATGGGGCTTATGGTAGTAAATAAGTATTTATCTGTTGCATACAAATGGACTTTTAGAGCCCATTCCACATAGTGGGTTACTCTCTCAGCCTAGACACATGGTTAAGGGCCTAGGACATGCTCCAATTGATATGACAATCTTTTATGATCTCCCATGGAATACCTAACCCTCCCTTGGGAGCAGGAAGGGGATGGGATAGGGGGTTATTGGTAGTAAGGTGAGGAGGGAGGAAATGGAACTGCAATTGACATATAAACAAGCTTTTTTCTAATTTACTTTCAAAAAAAGAAAAAAAAAGAGATCACAAACCTGGGACTACACAGATAGATTCCTTCAAAATATAAAACAAATCACAACATCCACAAGAGTACAGGAAACACTGTAATCCCTCAATATATATCCCAAGTGAATGCTCAATCTCAAGGTGTTTATGTTCTTATGCCTCCATCATTAATGATCATGAAAAGAACATCATCTCACCAAGAATATTTTGCTGAAAAAAGAAAAAAAGTTCAGTGAGATCTCTTTATATACACTGAATGTCCAGACTTGACTTCTTGGCAACTACCATCACCAACTTTCATTGCAGAAACTCTTGTGAATCTCCACTACACTGTTTCTCATGTAAACATGTTAACAAGCTCTGTTCACTTTTTTTAGGAAGATGAAGAGACAATGTTTCCCTACATATCTCTGACTGGAATCTAATTCCCTGTCCTCCTAAACACAACTACGCTCAGTCTCTCTCTTCAGTCTCCATTCAGGTTATTCCACTTCATTCTTATTCTTATTTCCACCTCTCTCCTTCTCCAGGTTTTGATATTACAAGCTAGTATGCAAAAACATCTGAAAACCCAATGCCAGGAAAAATGCCAAGTTTTCTCAACCTTATCTCTTCACATCTCCAATTCTCACCCTCTTTCACTCTCTCACTCACACCGCCAATCTTCTGTCCCCTAAAACCTCTCCCACTTCCATTCAACATCTCTCCCTTTTTACTTCTCATTCTCCTTCTCTCTTTTGAGCATCTATAACAGAGTCAGAAGAGCCTCATTCCCAATATCTCCAGTTCCCAATATTGGGATTGCAAAATAGTGCCCAGAAATATTCAAGTACCAATCAAACTACTCAGCCAGGCTCTGCCACATTTAATTTGTTTTCTATAAGAAAATTTGTCTGTGTTGCTCAAATAAACCAATTTAAATTTCACGAGTCTGACATTCTCTTCAAATGTCTGTACCTCATTGTGGGCATTGCATTCCTGCCTCTACCACACAGATGCTCACCATTGATGGTGATTTTTATGTCCTTCTGTATGAGCAAGTCTAATACTCTTCATTGTAGAGTTGAAAAAGTTATATATAGGCTTAAAGCACAATGGAAAAACCCTAGGTGGAAGAGATCATGTTTCTCTCAGTGCTAGATGTTGATGTCAGTGGGTCAATGCTGGGACTGTAAGCCAGAACTAGAAAATATGATGAACTTGGACTGGAAAACAGTATGCAGCTATTCAATGACTAGCAACTCTCAGAGACTCCATAGGGGCTGGAACTCAACAAGATTCTGCTTCTGGGAAACATTTAGAGATACTGTGTTGTACAAAGGGGCATGCTAAATGCGTAGAAATACAGGGGCTCAAATCATAGATGAAATAAAGGGTAAAATTGTGGAGCCAAGATTTTCAGCATGGCATTGAAAACAATTAATACTCATTGTTAGGGGATCCTTCAGTGATGGAGGTGAGGCAATCTCACAACTCCTTTGTTTCTCTGGTCACCTGCTTTAGCTGGTTGTTCAGACTCTCCACCTCCTGTTTTACCTCCTTTTTATTGAGGAGGACTGGGGTTGCTGTTAGCTCTCCAGCAGCCACTGAGTGGTGATGAAGACAGGTAAACTTGCATTGTAACCAACCATAGAGTATATGCAGATCACTCTTAGCCATCAAAATGATACACAATGCTCCTAGCCTGTGACTAAGTGACACACCAGGCTTGAGATGCTCCTGCATGGTATCTCGGCTCTTACACCTCTGAAGGTAGTTTCATGTCTTACCCACCTGCTTTCCCATGTCCCCTTAGCACATGCTTCACCTAAAGAAAGATCTTCCTCAGGATTATTCACAGCTACAGATTCTCCATTCAACTTACCTGTAGAATTCACAAGTTTGTGGGTTTAGAAGCTAGGAAGCAATTACCATAGTCCAGAGGCATGTAGGTCATACTTGAAAATCCAAAATATCCTGCCATGTCACGACAAACACATAGATATATGTGTTTGGAGAAGCCAAACAGGTACCGAACATGATCAACAGACTCACAAAGTCACATCACTGATAACTCAGGATGCAGAGAAGTTACACAGTAGTTAAAGTTATCCACTGGTGTTGAAGCACCGTGATGATCAGCCAAGACCTGGCACACTCCCCTAGTCCCTTCCTCTGGTTGGTCTCATTTTGATACTGGTCTTACATTAGCCAACACTTTACTGTAAGATTTAAAACCAAGGGCTCCCAGGAAATAGCTTTGCCTTGCCAGTTTCTGGCTTCTGGGAAAGAGAAATTAGTAGCCTGGAACCCATGACTTTCAGAAGACCTGTAAGGCAGTAACTCAAAATTCTCCCCCTAAATCCCAATTACTCATCTCCATTACACAAAATCCAAGCTACACACAGGCTTCTCCAGGGAGCTCCCCATTTTCAGGCTAGGCCTTTCTGTACTTACTTTTGAAGATTTTCTTGACAGTTTAAACAGAGGCTGATTATCAATCTTCTTCTGCATCTCTCTGGTCTGTCTCCCCTCCGAATGAGGTTGGTTTTGTTAAAACACATGTGACCTCACAGGATTCCATGGTCTAGAGGACAAAATGGAATTTCAGGGAAGGGCCTGCTGATGTCATGTAGAATGAACATGGCCATCCTGCTAAACAACTTTCCTTATAATTCAGGAGAAGTCAGGTTTCCATGTCCAGAAATCTCTCCTGGGACACAAAGCAAAAACAGGAGCACTTGTTCTTCCAACTAAAGGTTGTAAATCTTTTAGAATCTCCCATATTGACGAATAACTATGCAGCTTACAGGCTTTCTACAGTGTGCATTTTCTTCCTGTGAAAACATTTTTCTGGTTATAAGAGGAATTAGGGGTTGAAGAGTTAAACCCAGGCATGTTTGTGTCCTGTAGTTATAATAAGACCCCAAAATACAGTGTTGTGGAGACTCCCCTAGAGGCTCTACTTTCAGTTTGCAAGGTTGTTCACATCCACATCATACCTAATCCATGCCATGCATAACTGATCTGAGCTCAAGCATTACTAAACTGTTACATTTTATTGAAATTCATAAGTCTAGACAATTGGACACAAATTTGTCATGACATTCTACTTCTCAGTTCAAATTCTAGTGGATTTTAGAAAAAAGTAAAATGGAGCCAAGCTCATGTGGACTCAAGCCCATGTGGACTCTACCCTAGTCCCTTGGGGATTGCAGGGAATGACACCAGGTGTAGATAGGAGTGTGTCTCTTAAAGCTCCAGGTAAGCAGTTTTTGGAGAAGGCTTCAGATAAGCCAGCTTGGTAGGTGCCTGCACAAAAGCCAATGGCCTGTGAAGGAGAGCATATCTTTGCAAGACTTGGAAGATGAGAGTGATGGTTGATGCAGCTCTTTTATCACAGCAGATCTCAGAATGTACCGAAAAATGGTTTCTTCCAGATGACTGCTTTATTCTTGTCAAGTTCTCCTGGAGTGACATCATCACAAATATGCGATACTATTATGAAGGTTGGGAACCAGTATACTTCAAGGTCTCCTTGACAGACAAATTCCTTTGTTGGGACTAGACACACTTGGCAGGCACACTAATATAATAAGCCTGCTTCTGTAAACTGTTGAAATGAACACTGAGTCTTCAGGGAGCTAAGACCCCATTAGGTCTCTCCAGGAAGAATTCAATATATTTATAACTGATTGAATTCAAGATAGAAGAGCATCCCTGCCTTATACCTAAGGCTTTTGTGTTCTGACTTCAATAATCGTCTCCAAATACTAGGTGGTAAGAGAGGGTTCTGCCTGATGCAGAAAATCCAGGGTTGTCTCTCAAACAAAGGAGACTTTCATTTCTCCAACTGACACCTGGGGCAGATCAGACATAAGAAAGCATGGGGACAAGTTATCCCATAATTCAACAGATTGCTCTGTCAGTAATCCCACTTCTTCATTTTTATTTATATTATTTTTCACATAGGGTCTTATGTAGCAAAGACGTTTCTTTTTTTAATTTATTTATTTTTCAGTTTGAATTTATATTAGAAAAAGGTTGCCTCACAAGTCAGTTCCAGGTCCCTCTCCCTTTCCCTCCCCTCCTCACATGCCCTCCCCCCAACACCCCCATTATCCTCTCATTTCCCCAGGGAGGGTGACGCCCTCCATGGGGGTGTCCATAGTCTGTCATTTCATCCAGGGCAGGGCCTAGACCCTTCCCCAAGAGTTCAGGGTGAGAGTGCACCTCACATTGTTGGATGGGAGTCCAAAGTCCATGTGTATACTAAAGGCTCAATAGATTACCTAGGCCTCCTCACTGACACCCACATTCAGGGGGTCATGATCAGTCCCATGCTGGATTCCCAGGCTGATGCCTGGGATTCAAGAGTTAACCTTTGTCAGGTCAGCTTTTTCTGGGGGTTAAACCAGCCCAGTCTTAATCCCTTTGGTTATCAGTCCTCCCTCTCTGTTACTGGCTTTATTGAGTTCAGCTCAGTACTTAACCTTGGCAGTCTGCCTCTATTTCCATCCGGCACTGAATGAAGTTTCTGTTTCCCAGACTCTCTGGCCATGGGATTGTAGGCTGGCACTCCCCAGATCTATGTCTAAAATCCATATATGAGAGACTACATGCTATGTTTCTCTTTTTGTGATTGGGTTACCTCACTCAGGATGGTTTCTTCTAGTGCCATCCATTTGCCTGCAAATCTCAGGGTTCCATTGTTTTTTCCGCTGAATAGTACTCCATTGTGTAAATATACTGCATTTTCTTTATCCACTCTTCTGTTGAGGGGCATCTAGGTTGCTTCCAAGTTCTGGCTATTACAAATAATGCTGCTATGAACATAGTGGAACAGACATCTTTGTTGTATGAATGGGCATCTTTTGGGTATATGCCTAAGAGTGGAATTTCTGGGTCTGGTGGTAGGTTTATTCCCATTTTTCTGAGGAATCTCCATACTGATTTCCAAAGTGGCTGAACAAGTTGGCACTCCCACCAGCAATGGAGGGGTGTTCCCCTTTCACCACCTCCTCTCCAGCATAAATTGTCATTGGTGTTTTTGATTTTAGCCATTCTGACAGGAGTGAGATGGTATTTCCGAGTTGTTTTGATTTGCATTTCCTGGATGGCTAAGGATGTTGAGCACTTTCTCAAGTGCCTCTCAGCCATTTTAGATTCCTCTATTGAAAATTCTCTATTTAGTTCTGCAGCCCACTTCTTAATTGGATCCTTTGGTGTTTTAGAGACTTGCTTCTTGAGTTCTTTGTAAATTTTGGAGATCAACCCTCTGTCAGATGTGGGATTAGTGAATATTTTTTCCCATTCTGTGGGCTGTCTTTTTGTCTTGCTTACTGTGTCCTTTGCCTTACAGAAGCTTCTCAGTTTCAGGAGGTCCCATTTATTAATTGTTGATCTCACTGTCTGTGCTAGTGGTGTTATGTTGAGGAAGCTGTCTCCTGTACCAATTCGTTCAAGGGTACCACCTACTTTCTCTTCTAAGAGGTTCAGTGTGGCTGAATTTATGTTGGGGTCTTTGATCCATTTGGACTTAAGTTTTTTGGATGGTGATAAACATGGATCAATCCACATTCTTCTACATGCCAGCCTCCAGTTATGCCAGAACCATTTGTTGAAGATGCTTTCTTTATTCCATTGTATATTTTTAGCTTCTTCATCAAAGATCAGATGTTCATACGTGTGTGGGTTAATATCCGGTTTTTAAATTCAATTCCATTCTTCTACCTGTCTATTTTTGTGCCAATACCAAGCTGTTTTCAGAACTATAGCTCTGTAATAGAGCTTGAGGTCAGGGATGGTGATGCCTCCGGGCGTTGCCTTGTTGAACAGGGTTGATTTGGCTATCCTGGGTCTTTTGTTTTTCCATGCAAAATTGATTATTGTTCTTTCAAGTTCTGTGAAGAATTGTTCTGGGATTTTAATTGGGATTGCATTTAATCTGCAGATTGCTTTTGGCAGGATTTTCATTTTTACTACATTGATCTTACCCATCCTAGAGCATGGGAGATCATTCAGTTTTCTGAGGGCTTCTTTAATTTCTTTCTTTAAATATTCAAAGTTCTTGCGATACAGATCTTTCATTTGTTTGGTTAGCGTTACCCCAAGGTATTTTATGTTGTTTGTGGCAATTATTAAGGTGATGTTTCTCTGATTTCTCTTTCAGCCCTTTTATCATCTGTATATAGTAGGTCTACTGATTTTCTCAAGATCAAAGACATTTCTAAGCCTCATGATTATTCTGTCACTAATTCCCTGCTCCTGTGATCAGAGACACATCCCCACACCACATACATGGAATCTCAACATTATTGTATGGTTCATTTACTGATGTCCATTTCCTCTTCAATGAGCTGTCTAAGAAACGAAAAATCCTCAGGTCTGTTTGTTTATCTGCATTGCCACTACCTACTTATTCATCTTGCCCGTCCATTGAAACAACCGCAGAATTTAAATGTTATATATTGTTAAATTGAGTCTCTTGGTATATCTGTCCTTCATTTGATATTTAATCCCCCAAATGATTGACTGTCACACTGAAGTAAGGGCAAGAAATCAGGTTTGGAAATTTTTAATACCATCTATGAAAACTCCAGTTTTCTGTATGCCTCTCTGAAGGAAGTAATAGAGTTAATTTTCCATTTTTCCTCCTCCAATGGTAAGATTGAACTTAGGACATGGCACATGTTTTTAATTCAAAATACAAAATCTTCTGAGATTCATACAATTTCTTATATGTAATCACCTATAAGAATTAAAAAAGCAGACCATATGCTGCCAACAAATAAGGGTGCAGAATATGCAGTGCCATTTCAGAATATAGGGAACAGGGAATAGTGAGGTAATACTGAACCAAAACAAGACTGAAAAAGTACTGGGTAAAATAAAAAATCTACATCTTCATGTAAGATGTCAAAACAACATTCAGATGCCTAATTATGTGCAGATTTGTTGACTGCTCCATTTTCTTTCCCCTTTGGCTTTTTCTACTCACTGTTAACAGCTCTCATTGCCAGGCCACTCATGACTCCTTCTTCTCTAACATCTTTAATTCAGTATGGAAATAAAAGCTTCAACTTCATATTTTTCACACAATGGCCAGGCTTCCATTCATACAAACACATGATGAATGGCTGTTCCCAGTATCTATCTTTTGGCAGAGTCAAATCCTGTAACCACTGTTTTCCAACTCTAAGTAAAAAGCCAGAACCCCATAGCTAAAGCTGGTAAAATCTGCTGCATAAGGTGGTAGGAACATGTCTCTCTTTTTTATTTACATGTTCACTGGATCCCTGTCCTTCACTTCATAAGTTTGCCTATTCTAAAAAGTGATATCTAGGCCAGCATGTTAAGACATTCTGAGATCTTCCCCCTTCTTCTGGCAAGTGATTACATAAAGGTGTGCCCCACTACACTGGACCAAACTGTGTGAATGATTTGGCATGTCATATGATGAGGCAGAATTTGGACTTCTCCTGGCTACTCCTTTGTCTTGCAGTGTTCCAGTAAGGAGTAGGCTCATTATCATCCTTTGTAACCTGCAATGTGTATTCTGTGCCACTTTATGTTACAAGAACGTAATTTGATTTTTGCTTTAGATTTTATACTTGGTTAGAGTTAAGGGATGGTTATCAGTCTGAGAAGGGTTTTTGAGGTTTGAATTTTGACAATATTGACAGTATTATAAACTATACATACTTTTGAAGGAAGACTAAATGTCATATTACCTGACACTGACAAAATTTGATTATATCTGTAAATTGTAAGCCGGCATGAATTAAATGTTTTCCTTTATAAGAATTGCCATTGTCATGATGATGCTTCACAGGGTGTAAATGTGAATTAAGACATTCTAACAAATTAGACTTCAAATTAAAATCAATCAAAAGAGATGAAGAAACACTTCATATTCATCGAAGGAAACGTACATCAAGATGAAGCCTCAATTTTAAACATCTATGCCACAAATACAAAGGCACCTACATTCGTGAAAGAAACATTACTAAAGCTCAAAATGCACACAAAAAATCTCACACACTAATAGTAGGAGACTTCAACACTCTGCTCTCACCGCTAGACAGGACGTCCAGACAGAAACTTAACAAAGAAACAAAAGAACTAATAGAAGTTATGACCCAATTGTGGTTAACAGACATCTATAGAACATTCCACCCAAATACAAAGGGATATACCTTCTTCTCGGCACCACATGGAACCTTCTCTAAAATTGACCACATAATAGGAAACATAGCAAATCTCCACAGATACAAAAAATTGGAACACCCCCCGCATCTTATCAGACCACCATGCATTAACATTAGAATTCAACAATAACACAAATTGCAGAAACCCTACAAACTCATGGAGATTGAACAATGCACAATTGCACCATCCCTGGGTAAAGTAACAAACCAAAAAAGAAATTAAAGTCTTCCTCGATTTCAATGAGAATGAAGACACAACATACGCAAACTTATGGGACACTTTGAAAGCAGTGCTGAGAGGAAAGTTTATAGCACTAAGTGCCCACATGAAAAAACTGGAGAACAGTTATACTAGAGAATTAATAGCACAGCTGAATGTTCTAGAACAAAAAGAAGCAAACTCCCCCAGGAGGAGCAGATGCCAGGAAATAATCAAATTGAGGGCTGAAATCAATCAAGTAGAAACCAGGAAGACACTGACAAGAATCAATGAAACAAAGAGTTGGTTCTTTGAGAAAATCAACAAAATAGATAAACCTCTGTCCAAACTAACCAAAAGACAGAGAGAAAGCATGCTGGTTAACAAAATCAGAAATGAAAAAGGGGACATAACAAAAGACTCTGAGGAAATCCAGAGAATCATCAGGGAATACTTTGAAAATCTGTACTCCACAAAATTTGAAAATTTAAAGGAAATGGACAATTTCCCGGATAGATAACACTTGCCAAAACTAAATCAAGAACAGATAAACAATCTAAACAGACCTATAACCCCTAATGAAACAGAAGCAGTCATCAAAATTCTCGCAAACAAAAAAAGCCCAGGCCCAGATGGCTTCAGTGCAGAATTCTACCAGAAATTCAAAGAAGAGCTAATTCCAATACTCCTTAAAGTATTCCACACAATAGAAGCAGGAGGCTCACTGCCAAACTCTTTCTATGAGGCTACAATTACCTTGATACCCAAGCCACACAAAGACACAACTAAGAAAGAGAAGTATACACCAATTACCTTCATGAACACTGATGCAAAAATACTCAATAAAATACCCGCAAAACGGATTCAAGAACACATCAGAAAAATCATCCATCATGATCAAGTAGGCTTCATCCCAGGAATGCAGGGATGGTTCAACATTAGAAAATCTATCAATGTAATCCACCATATTAACAAACTGCGAAAGAAAAAACACATGATCATCTCACTAGATGCTGAAAAAGCCTTTGACAAAATCCAGCACCCCTTCATGATAAAGGTCCTAGAGAGATCAGGGATAACGGGAATGTACCTGAATATAATAAAAGCAATATACAGTAAACCAACAGCTAACATCAAACTAAATGGAGAGAAACTCAAAGCAATTCCTCTAAAATCAGGAACAAGACAAGGCTGTCCACTCTCTCCAAATCTCTTCAATATTGTACTTGAAGTTCTAGCTACAGCAATAAGACAGCAAAAGGAGATAAAGTGGATACAAATAGGAAAAGAAGAATTCAAACTTTCACTATTTGCAGATGATATGATAGTTTACATAAGTGACCCAAAAAACTCCGCAAGGTTACTCCTAGAGCTGATAAACACCTTCAGCAATGTGGCAGGATACAAGGTAAACTCAAAAAAATCAGTGGCCCTCTTATATACAGATGATGAAGTGACTGAGAAAGAAATCAGAGAAACATTGCCCTTTACAATAACCAAAAACAGCATCAAAAATCTGGGGATAATGTTAACCAAGGAAGTAAAAGACCTGTATATCAGGAACTTTGTGTCTTTAAAGAAAGAAATCAAAGAGGATACCAGAAAAAGGAAAGATCTCCCATGCTCTTGGATTGATAGGATCAACATAATAAAAATGACAATCTTGCCAAAAGCAGTCTACAGATTCAATGCAATCCCTATCAAAATTCCATCACAATTCTTCAAGGACCTGGAAAGAACATTAATCAACTTTATATGGAAAAACAAAAGGCCCAGAATAGCCAAAACAACCTTATACAATAAAGGAACTTCAGGAGGCATCACTATACCTGACTTCAAGCTCTATTATAGAGCTATAGTCCTGAAAACAGCTTGGTATTCACACAAAAATAGGCAGGTAGACCAATGGAACCGAATTGAAAGCCCTAATTTTAACCCACACACCTATGAACACTTGATTTTTGACAAAGAAGCTAAAACTGTACAATGGAATAAAGAAAGCATCTTCAACAAATGGTGCTGGCATAACTGGGTACTGGTCTGCAGAAGACTGCAGATAGATCCATGTTTATTGCCTTGTACAAAACTTAAGTCCAAATGGATCGAAGATCTCAACATAAATACAGCCACACTGAAACTTTTAGAAGAGAAAGTGGGAGATACTCTTCAACGAGTTGGTACAGGAGACCACTTTCTAAACATAACACCAGTGGCACAGACACTGAGATCAACAATTAACAAATGGGACCTTCTGAAACTAAAAAGCTTCTGTAAGGCAAAGGACACAGTCAAAAAGACAAAAAGGGAAGCCACAGAATGGGAAAAGATATTCACTAACCCTACATCTGACAGAGGGCTAATCTCCAAAATTTACAAAGAACTCAAGAAACAAGTCTCCAAAACACCAAAGGATCCAATTAAAAGGTGGGGTACAGAACTAAATAGAGAATTCTCAATAGAGGAGGCTAAAATGGCCAAGAGACACTTAATAAAGTGCTCAACATCCTTAGCCATCACGGAAATGCAAATCAAAACAACTCTGAGATACCATCTTACTCCTGTCAGAATGGCTAAAATCAAAAACACCGAAGACAATTTATGCTGGAGAGGATGTGGAGAGAGAGGAACACTCCTCCACTGCTGGTGGGAGTGCCGACTCATACAGCCTCTTTGGAAATCAGTATGGAGATTCTTCAGGAAAATGGGAATTAATCTACCCCTAGACCCAGCAATTCCACTCTTAGGCATATATCCAAATGAGGCAAATTCATACAACAAGGGCATCTGCTCCACTATGTTCATGGCAGCATTATTTGTAATAGCCAGAACCTGGAAGCAACCTAGATGCCCCTCAACTGAACAGTGGATAGAGAAAATGTGGTACATCTACACAATGGAGTATCTAAAGGGATCTAAAGGGATCGCACCAATTGGCAAGCTAAACAATAGTGGAGAGACCACCTCGAATGCCCATTCCTGATAATGAACTTGATGTCTATAACCATCCGGGAGCCTTCATCCTGTGACTGATGGAAGCAGAGGCAAACACACAATTAAGCACTGAACTGAACCCAAGGAACCCAGTGACAGAGAGAGAGGAGTGATGAGCAAATTGGCTAAGAATGGGCTGGCAAAACCAGCAGAGACAGCTGATCTGAACAGGGGAGAGCTCTTGGACCCCAGACCGACAGTGGGGAGGCCAGCATGGGACTTATCTGGACCCCACAAATGTGAGTGTCAGCGAAAAGTTCTGGGCAACCTATGGGGCCCTGAGCTGTGGATCAGTGTCTATCCCTGGAAAACAAACAGTCTTCGTGTGCCTATAGCACAAAGAGGGATGCTCTCTCAGCCTGGACTCTTAGGGGAGTGCCTGGACCCTACCCAGAGTGAAATGACAGACTCTAGATATCCCTTATGTGGAAGGATTTGGCAATAGGGTTGGAGGGTGTGGGGGAAGGTGAGTGCAGGAGGAAGGGAGGGAGAGGGAACTGGGATTGAAATGTAAAACAGCCTATTTAAAATTAAAATAAAAAATGATAAAAAAATCACAAGAAAACTGAAAAAAAAGACATTCTTATGTAATCAGTCAAAAGTGTAAACCACTATATTCAGAGGAGAACCTTCTCCTCTGTGATCTCTGAATTTTATGCTGTGTTGAATTTTATTCTATTTGGTAGCTGTATCTGTATGGGACTTCAACAAAGATGAATATATAACCCTTGTTTAAACTTGGAAGGGACAATTGGCACATATTCTGTACCACATCTACTACATACATGCAATATCCTGCCATGTCTTCTCAATATTTTGAGGACTGGATTACTTTGTAGGGGAGAAATACATATTTCATTTCCCTTCACCAGGTCTTGGATTCTCTCAATTCATATCCCTATAAGGGATTACAAGTGAGCCCCGTGTTACCCCTTCTTCAACTACTGATCAAGGATCATTTTACCAAGCACAGACACCTTGTTTTAAAATGGATGTCCATAAGGCTTTCTCAAACTTAATCTTGGCAATTCTCCTCTAGACAATGACAAAGTTGGAGAAAGGTGCCAGGAGATTAACTGTGAGTCAGTTATTGGTGAATGGGTATTTTCTAATTAATCCACAAATATAATGCAACATGGACACAAGAAACTTTTCCTATTTCATTGGTTTTAAGAAGGATCCAGTTCATGCTTGGACATATGTTAATCTGAGTATTTTGATCCTCCATAAAAACAGCACATACTTCTCGTTACTGGTATATATATGATATAAACAAGATGTCTCGCTGCATACCAAGATGCAATGCCCCCAACAGATTTCATTATTAATAGATGTCTTTTTGCTTTACAGAAATATTTTCTGAGGAATTGTTGATCCATGAATTTAATCTGCAGCTCCAATAAACAACAGAATTGAAAAATAGAAAAAAACCAGAATGAATACTTTAAAAAGCACAAAGGAAGGAGAGTAAAATAAGGCCAAAATGAGAGGAAAGAAGAGCACTAAAATGAAAAAAATAAATGAAAGGAAGTGGGTAGGAAGGCATGGGGAAAATAAAGAAAAAGGGATAACAAAAGGAAGACAAGAAAAGGTTACAGATGAACAGGAATCTATGGAGTTAGGGATATGTATTCTTTTGTATATAGTTAGGCACTTATCAGAATAAAGTCCAAGAATGTGCAAAGAATGGAAAGTAAATTTTTCTGTAGTGACAAAAGTAAGGGATAATTTCCATAACTGTATCATAATCTCAAAAGAGGGAAATATTGTATAGCCAAATGTTTCTTCCCAGGGGAAGACCATTTCGTCAACTCAAAATATCCCTTAATCTCCTTTAGCTCTCACAGTGTCATTTATCAAGGCTACATTGGGAGCCCCCTCACACTACATATGCTGAAATTATAATTTGTACTAGGGCACTATTTAGAGATACAAACATCTCTAAAGATTAGATGCTCCATGCATGTGAGGTTAATTATAAGGAACCAAAACAATCTCATTTTACTTTCTAAGAAACAAGAATCTACTACATGTCACTACTGAAGACTCATACATCCAACACTATATCACACAATATATTCATATTTGCTATCCTCAAGTTACTTAAGTCTGACTGTGAGTTGTTAACACAATTATACTTCTAAACATGGGTGAAATTTTTGCCTAAAGTACCGTACACATGCAAAAAATGTATTATAATGCCATTTGAAAAGATTATTATAATACAGGTATTCAATATACCAATTCTCGTAAGTCCAAACTGTAGACCAGCACCAGTCTATGGTCTCTTCCATACTCATTGCCTTCCCACACCAATGGAACATATTATTTTTGTACTGTATCCTTTATGCTACACACACACACACACACAAACAAACAAACAAACAAAAGGACACTCAATATGGAAATAAAATACACAGAAAGCAAAAACACAGGCTCACATACATTTACTTTCACAAATAACTGGTGCAGATAGTTATTTCTGGATTCCTAAGAAATTGCCCTGTGCATTTAGCAAATGCTTTTACACACCAACATTAAGGCAGATGTTCTAGAAGCACTGACCCTGAAGAGGAGTCTGACACCTTGGTGGTATCTCTGGTGTTTTCCACATAAAAAGTTCACTCTCTCTGTGCCGTTGAAGCATATTTATAAAAATCAGAGTCAAGGGGACACCATTGTTGATGGCAAATCACTCCCTAAATATCAACCTGATTTGAATTCTCACTAGACGCAGGGTGTGGACAAGATATGTAATTCAAATGAGTGATCAATTGCTGTCTACTTAGTTATGAAAAAACTGTTATACACTAAGACAGAAGAATATTCAATTACCCTGAAATGAGGAGATTACACTCTTCTGTGATCCAAACACTATAACTAATGTCAACATTTGCTCTTGATGAGGGATGTATTTGCAAGAGGCTTCCTAAATCAATTCTTATTCCAAGTTTAAATATATATGGAGAATAAGTAGATCTGCATTAATATATCTGCTACATACCTGATACACTCTAAAATAACTTTCGGGAGGAAACAGAATTATCTGAATCCCCAAGAACAAAATAAGACAAAATGTACTATGTACATTAGTAAGATGATTCTGTTTCTGGATAATATTTTATATAGAATATCAAGCTGCTTTTAACATAGTTTCAGTCAATAGATTGTCAACTGAGCAACACCCACCAACTGGCAGTATACCACAAGATTACTCGGTATTATCGAGGAATGTTAAACAATTCTGACAAGGGATGTGTCTTCCATATTTGTGTCATTAAAAAATGATGAGCCTAAGGGTGACCTCATTTCATTATATAGTCATTATATAGTCACTTAAATCAGTGACGACTTCTATTGGCTTTTCCCCAGGGGTGAATCATATGATTTCATCTCATTATTTAGTCACTTAATTCAATGATGATATCTGTGGGTGTCTCCAAGGGGAAAATCATGGGATGTCATCTAACTATTTAGGCACGTAAATCAATGATAAAGTCTATTGGTATTTCCCCATTAGTGAATCATGTGATGTCATCACATTGTTTAGCCACTTAAATCAATAATAAAGTCTTTGGGAGTCTCACTAGGGCTGAATCATGTGATGTCATGTCATTATTTAATAACATAAGTCAATGAAGAGGACTATGGACATGTCCCATGGGTTTTTCGTGAGATGTCCTCTCATTATTTAGTCACTTTAATCAATGATGTGGTTATTGGGAGTCTCCCCAGGAGTGAATCATATGACATCATCTCATTATTTAGTCACTTAAATCAATGATGAGGCCTATGGGCATATACCCAAGTGTGAATCATGAGAAGTCATCTCATTATTTAGTCACTTAAGTCAATGAAGAGGTCTATGGCAATCTCCCAAGTGGTAAATCATGGGATGTCAACTCATTATTTAGTCACTTAAGTGAATGATGAGGTCTATGAACCTTTTTTCATGATTGAATCATGTGACGTCCTCTCATTATTTAATCATTTAAATCAATTAGGAGGTTTATGGGGGTCTCCCATGGGTGAATCCTGTGATGTCATCTCACTATTTACTCACTTAAATCAATGATGAAGTCTATGAGCATCTATCTAGGGGTGAATCGTGTGATGTCATAACATTATTTAGTCACACATATCAATTAAGAGGTCTATGAGCGTTACCCCAGGGATGAACCTTGGGTTGCCATCTCATTACTTATTTACTTATATCAATATTATGGTCTATGGATATCTCCCCAGGGGTGAATCGTGCGATGTCATCTCATTATTTAGTCATACAAGTCAATGATGTGGTCTATATGCGTCTCGAAAAGGGTGAATTGGAGGATGTTATCTCATTATTTAATCAATTAAATCAATGATGAGTTCTATGGGTGTCTCCCTGAGGATTAATCTTGCGACATCATCACATTATCTAGTAACTTAAATCAATAATGAGGTCTATGGGCATCTCCCCAGTGGTTAATAAGGTGACATCATCTCATTATTTA
The DNA here is from genome assembly GCF_017639785.1 of Mesocricetus auratus. Classification (NCBI taxonomy): domain Eukaryota; kingdom Metazoa; phylum Chordata; class Mammalia; order Rodentia; family Cricetidae; genus Mesocricetus; species Mesocricetus auratus. The sequence goes on along the minus strand of NW_024429214.1, from coordinate 537,655 downwards.
CTCAGTTTAATGAATTATGAGTTCTATGCATGTCTCCCCAGGGGTGAATTATGTGACATCATCTCCTTATTTACTCACTTACATGAATGATGAGTTCTATAGGCGTCTCCCTAGGGGTAAATCGTGGGTCCTCATCTTAGTATTTGATCACTTTAATCAATGATGAGGTGTGGACGTCTCTCCAGGGGTAAATTATGTGAGGTCATCTCATTATTTGATCACTTAAATCTATAATGAGATCAATGGGTGTGTCCCCAGGGGTGAATTATGTGACATCATCTCATTATTTAGTCACTTTAATCAGTCATGACGTTTAATCAGGAGTAAATTATGTGATGTTATCACATTTTTAGTTACTTAAATCAATGAAGTGTTCTATGGGTGTCGCCCCAGGAGTGAATCGAGGCACGTTATCTCATTACTTAGTCACTTAAATCAATGATGAGGTTGATGGTCCTCTCCCCGGGAGTAAATTATTTGATGTCATCTCATTATGTAGTCACTTACATCAATGATGAAGTCTATAGGCATCTCCCAGGGGTGAATAATGCGACCACATCTCATTATTTATTTACTTAAATCAATCTTGATGTCTTTGGGCATCTCTCCAGGTGTGAATCCTGTGATGTCATATCAATAATACCAATTATAAAGTCGTTTGAATGACTCCCCTGGGGTGAATCTTGAGACATGGTTACTTCCTTTATTTACTTAAATCAATGATGATATCTTTGGGTGAATCCCCAGTGGTGAATCTTGTGATGTGATTGCTTTATTTAGTTACTTAAATCAATGATGATGTCTATGGGCATCTCCACAAGCTATAATAATGCAATGTCATCTCATTATTATGTCACTTAAATCAATGATGAAGTCTGTGACTGTCTCCCCAGAGGTGAATCATGGGATATCGTCTCATTCTTTTCTCCCAATGGGGTGAATTACAGGAACTCGTCTCATTATTTAGTCACTTAAATCAATGATGAGGTCTATGGGCATCTCCCCATAGGTGAATTGTGGGATGTTATTTCAATATTTAGTCACTTAAATCAAAGATGATGTCTATGTGTATCTCCCCAGGGGTGAATCGTGGGATTCCATCTCATTATTTAGTCACTTAAATCAATGATAAGGTCGATGGTTCTCTCCCCAGGGCAAAATGGTGTGATGCCATCTCATTATTTAGTAACTTAAATCAATGAGGTAGCCTATGGATGTCTACTCAGGTTTTGATCCTGTTTGGTCATATCATTATTTAGGCACTTAAATAGATGATGAGGTCTATGGGTGTCTCCCCACAGGCGAATCCTGCATTGTCATCTCACTATTTGGTAACTTAAATCAATGATGAGTTCTGTGGGTAACTCCCAAGGGGTGAATCATGTGATGTCTTCACATTATTTAATCACTTAAATCAATGATGAGGTCTATGGGCATCTCCTCAGTTATGAGTTATGCACAATCATCTCATTATTTTGACTCTCATATCAATGATGAGGTCTATGGTTGTCTCCCCATGGTGAATCATGTGAAGACATCTCATTATTTAGTCACTTAAGTCAATGATGAGGTCTATGGGCATCTCTTCAGGGTGAATTATGCAATGTCATCTCATTCTTTAGTCACTTAAATCAATGTTGAGGTTTATGGGCACTTCCCCAGGCATGAATTATGTGAGGTCATCTCATTGTTTGATCAATTAAATCAATGTTGAGGTAAATGAGTATCTCACAAATGGTGAATCATGAGATGTCATCTCATTATTTAGTCACTTAAATCAATGTGAGTTGGATGGGCCTCTCCCTAGCCGTGAATTGTGAGATGTCATCTAATTATTTAGTCAGTTAAAACAATGATGTAGTCTTTGGGCATCTCCCCAGAGATGAATTATGCGACCTTGTCTCATTATTTAGTCACTTAAAGCAATGATGACATCTATGGGTGTCTCCTCAAGGGTGAATCATGGGATGTCATCTCTTTATTTAGTCACTTAAATCAATGTGAGTTGGATGGGCCTCTCCCCACAGGTGAATCATTCGATGTCATCACATTATTAAGTCACTTAAATCAATGATGAGGTCTATGGGCATCTCCCCAGGGGTGAATCGTGGGATGTCATGTCATTATATAGTCACTTAAATTATTGATTAGGTCTATGGGTATCTCCCCAGGGGTGAATAATCTCATTTAGTCACTTAAATCAATGAAGAGGTTTATGGGAGTCTCCCCATGTTTTAATCCTTCTAGGTCATCTCATTATTTAGTCACTTAAATCAATGATGCTGTGAATGGTCCTCTCCCAAGGTGTGAGTTGTGTGACATCATCTCATTCTTTTGTCACTGAAATCAATGTTGAGGTCTATGGAAATCCCCCCAGGGGTGAATAATGCGATGTCATCTCAATACTTAATTACTTAAATCAATCATGAGTTCTCTTTGTGTCTCCCTGAGGTGAATCATGGGAAGTCATCACATTACTTAGTCACTTAAATCAATGATGTGGTCTATGGGAGTCTCGCCGGGGGTGAATTATGTGATGTCATCTCCTTATTTGATCACTTAAAATAATGATCTGGTCTATGGGCATTTCCCCAGGAATGAATTATGTTACATCATCTCATTATTTAGTCACTTAAATCAATGATGCATTCTATGTGCATCTCCCCAAGTGTGAATCATGTGAAATCATAACATTATTTAGTTACTTAAATCAATGATGAGTTTTATGGGTGTCTCCCCAGGGGTGAATCGAGGGATGTTATCTCATTATTTAGTCACTTTTATCAAGGATGAGGTCTCTGAGCATCTCCCCTAGTGTAAATCGTGCCAGGCCATCTCATTATTTAGTCACTTAAATCAATGATGAGGTCTATGGGCGTCTCCCCAGGGGTTAATAATGCAACATCATCTCATTATTTATTTTAGAGTATATATGATAGAATATGTTCATTAGTTTCATCATTAAATCAAAACAGCTCAGACATTCATCTGTGCCTAGTCTAAGGAATTGCTTAAAATCTATATTCCCTTTGAGGTGCACAAGTGGCCAGGGATCTTCCCTGAGAACCTGCAACTCTCAGGTATCATTAGACCACTTGTAACTGTCCACCAATATCTACACACAAATACTGAATCCTGATAATTTTTACCTAAAATATCAATAATAATCCTTCCTTCTATTCAGAACTAAGCTCTTTCTCCTAGCAGACCTACTCACACACACACACACACACACACACACACAGAAACACACACACACACACATACACATATACATGTGTATATTCCATTCCATATTTTGTGTTAGATTTGTGATGAGGTCTGACTTTATGGTGTTCATTGACTCCCTACTGCCATTATATCTTCTCATTTGAGCTGTACCACTTAATAAATCCTAGCTGAAGAAGGGTAACATTGGGAAACTCACGATTTCCTATATATTTCTGAAACTTTGATTAATTATTTCATAATTTCACTTCTAGTTGAACAGAAAATTCATTCACAAAAGACTCAACAATGATTTTCCAGTGACTGTATTGAATGTGATTAGGTAGCCATGACTTGGGAAATAGTGCCAGAAGAAAAGTCATTTGTCAAGGAATTGATCATAGTCTCAATTGGTGAATCACTTCCCACCTATCCTGTGAAAAACTGTTGCATATGATACTTACATGTGATAATAAATAATTCAAGGAAAGGTTACATCCCAGAGCCTCACTATTTCTGGGATTCTAGAAATAAGCATAGAGAACCCCCTTGGTTGATTTCAGGTAACATTTATAACTTCAAAAGATGTCACAATCTCATACTTTCCCTCATTCTTACAAAATTCCATTCATACATTGCTATCATATTTTACTCTAATTTACTTTGATGTAAGGTTACAAATCTATGGGGACTATAATTCTTTTTGTTTCATGTTCCCCACAGCTACCTTTTATGGATGCATTAATGCACCCATAGAAATGACATCATTACAAAGCCATTATAGGCATATCACAGAAATGGAGACAAAGTAGTACATTTCACTTTACCTTAACCATCACACCTTCATTTTAATAAAAACCATGTGCTTAATCCTTGTCTCTCCACAACATTTGAGGTTCTCAAGAGCAACCTCTGAACTTTAATTATCTAACATGTTACTGTGCACATGGTTACCAATCAATGTTATTATCTTCTCTCCTAGAAAAACAGCTGACTCCTGGAGGAACAGGAAGGATGACTGGGGAGGGTATGATAGTGGGAAGAGGGAATCATAGGTTAGAAGACAGATCAGGCACCATTGTGACCTCTAGTGATCTAAAGGGATGACACCAATTGGCAAGCTAAGCAATATTGTAGAGACCACCTCGAACGACCATTCCTGATAGTGAATTTGATGTCTATAACCATCCTGGAGCCTTCATCCAGTGACTGATGGAAACAGAGGCAAACACCCACAGTTAAATACTGAACTGAACCCAAGGAACCCAGCGGCAGAGAGAGAGGAGCGATGAGCAAATTGGCAAAGAATGGGCTGGCAAAACTAGCAGAGACAGCTGATCTGAACAGGGGAGAACTCTTGGACCCCAGACCGACAGCTGGGGGGGCCAGCATGGGACCGATCCAGACCCCCTGAGTGTGAGAGTCAGTGAGGAGGCCTGGGCTACCTATGGGGTCCTGAGCAGTGGATCAGTGTTTATCCCTCGAATACTAACAGACATCATGTGTCCATAACACTAAGAGGGTTGCTCTCTCTGCCTGGACTCTTAGGGAAGTGCCTGGACCCTACTCTGAGTGAAATGATAGACTCTAGATATCCCCTATGCAGAAGGAATTGGCAATAGGGTGGGAGGATGGGGGGGGATGGTGGGGGAGTGCCGGAGGAGGGGAGGGAGAGGGAACTGGGATTGACATGTAAAACAAGCTATTTAAAATTAAAATAAAATAAAAAAGAAAAACAGCTGACTCTCCTTGTTGTGGCCTAGCCTGCACAGGATTTCTGAGTTGTTTGTCAGCTGATAGCCGCAGGTACATCCTGTTTCTAGTCCTGTCTTACTGCCTCAGCAATGCCCCACTGACATCAACCTCTAGCACGAAGAAAACATGCTCTCTTCCACCTGGTGTTTTTCTACTGTTTTGTAAGATACTTCTCAGTACAAACAGCTGGACATCTGGTTTTTCTTCTCCTGATACCTCAGAGTTGCTTGTAGCATGGGCGCCGCATCACCTGAGAGGAGTAAATGTCTATCCTATAAACTATACATGTCATTCACTGGAGACTAATCTTGGTTCTGTATTAATTCTTAATAAGGGCTACTAACATATGTGGCTACCCACATTTACTAGTTACAAGAGTCATTCTGATATGTTTCTTGCAACTTTCCATTTTTGGTTTAATCTCTAAAGAACAACCAAAGAATGCATGATCATCACTCATTTTCTGCTATTTCATAAGCCAGACATAGCTTACATAATATTTACCAATATGCTTCCTATTATTCCATCTGTGAATACACTGTATTCCCCAGGAAAACTGGCTTGCTATAGCATTAGATGAATCGATGGTTTTATTAATTTTATCAGTGATATTTCTCCAGGAGATTTTGATGAACTTGGAGGATATATCAAATTAAGATTGCCTTAGCATGTTGTTGGATCCAAGAATCTCTTCGTATTTCACATAAACATTGATAGTAGTATTGAAGAATCTGTTATCACTAAAGTTCACTGTGAGAAAAATACATTATTTGGCTCTTTTATGCTGCACAGCCACTGGCAAAAATAGATGCCTAATGCATATACCATGCTTACAGGTATACCACAAACCAAATACTATTATCAGGAATGTTGATTCCTTGCAGAAGCATTGTTTGACATGTAGTTTCTACACAACACCCATGCTCAGCTTCAATAATGGAGAATAATACTAATGAAAAATGTGCATGAACAAAAGAAAGAATTGAAAAATGGAAAAAGAAAGAAAGTAGAGATCAATTAATATAGAAGCAGGCCTAAAAACAAACTTAAAAATGAAAAGGTCCTTAAAAGTAATAAGAAATGGAAAGTCACCACGAATGCATGAATATCAAAAAAAGGACAACAGGATTCAAGGACACATAAACTACAAGGTAGCATTTATTTACTTAGGGATAATATTTTTCTATCTTTCTCAAAAACACAAATACACATGTTAAGCTTTTGTAACAAGAAATAATGATAAAAGGCAATGAAAGTAATGATAAAGGAATATACATTGATATGTTACCATATTTGGAGCTTTATATTTGCAATATTACTTTTCTATACAAAAAACAAATTATATTTGGTAATGAATAGTTTCTCACTCTTACAAAATCCCTTACTGTCTTCCAGATTTTCATCTAGGTAGGAGGACTTCTGCTTTTTCTAATGTAAATTTTGGAACATCTATTTTCAGATTTTAAGTACTTGTTTAGTCTATCAAACACATGATTACACTGTCATAATGGTAAAATTGTATCAGAGCACAGATTCAACATAGTTAAATGTGTGGTTTTAGAGTAGGCAATGAAAAATGGATATTAAAAATATTCTTATCACAAGAAACGGAAAAGGAACATTTTTTAAGAAGATATCGGCCCAAAGCAGAGACCAGAATAACCAGGACACACTGTGCTTTAGCTAAATAAAATATAACATTTTCATTAGTTGCATAATTAAAGAAAAATAACACATACATTTATGTTTGTTTAGTCTAATAAATTGGTTAAAAACTATAAACATTTTGAGGCACACCTGTGGCCAGGGCCTTGCCCTGGAAACCTCCAAATGTTAGGTTCTACCATTAGAACACCAACTGTCCTAAAGGCAAGAAAGCACACAAGCATCAAGTGCTACACTTTTGAATATAAATTCCCAGTGACTGACTGTGTGTCCCAGCCAACTGTAGCATGGAAAGCAGAACTCTGCAAAGTCCCACCCACTGAAAATCTTGTATGTAAATCCTTCTTTCTCTTCAGTTTTATGCTGTTTCTCCTGATAAAATACAGAGTCAGTGTCCTGTGTATATCCTTCCTAAAAATTGTCTTGTATGAGTTTTCTTATGAGGTGTGACTTTTGTGGTATTTTTTGACTCCCAGCTGCCAGCACAAGTTTCTACTGGAGCTGCCACACTCCATAAAACTTACCTGAAATACTGTAACAATGGGATACTCACTATTTGCTTGAAAGTTCCAACACCTTCCTGATGCTGTAACGATGAACGGCATACTTACTGAAAGTAAAACTAAGTATTTTTTGTAGAAACTACTCACAAGATACCAAACAAGTAACCCAGATGAGCTGAGTAGTTTTCTGCCACCGAACTGGAAGCTGAAAGCCGGAAAAAGAGAGCAAGACTTCCATTGTTCAATCTTTTATACCTTCCCCCATAATGCCTCCTAGCCATGCCCAAAAGTGGGCCTGAGAAGTGACGTAGTTCACCGCCTACGTACGTATACATCTTTATGTCCATCTGTATACGTCTTTAGTCATGCCTAAAGTGGGTGTGGTTAGTGGTGTGGTAAACCGCTGTTTTATTACCTCATCTCTGTGTGCCTCTAGTAAGTCACATGGTTAATGGCGGCATTGTTTTCCTCCTACACCTTCCATTTCTTACTTCAGAATTTTAGTTCACCATGAAGATGGTATCACTGAAAAAACACTCTGGAAAGCTTTTCCAGAGACTATATTCTATGTTGTTAGGTTACTATGTATCAACAAATAGTTCCAGCTGAAATGCCATTTTCCAAAATTTGACCATAGATTCATTTGGAGAATCACCTCCCATCTATGATTCTAGAAATGATTGTATAGGACATTTATATGTGATATTAAATTCTCCAAAACTAATATGCCTGCTGTTCCCTGCTCCTAGGACCCTAGACATGAGTTGAGAGAATCCCAATGACATTGTCTAGCAACAATTATGTTGTCACAGCCTGACACAGTTTAATATATGTGCATATTCTAAATGAACATTTCCCATCTATTACCCACATATGATATCCTCACTTACTTTGTACTAAGGACACAAATCAATGTGTGTTATAACTGTTTTTAATCTCTTATTGCAAAGGCTATATTATGGCTGAGGTAATGCAAACATGCAATTGTCAGCATAACTATGACATTGTAGTGGACTGTTGGGCACCTTGGTATAGATCATATATTCCGGATGTCATGTCTCCAGCCTGGAGACAAAACCACCCATTAATTAAAGCAAATACCAGTTTCTTAATCCCTCTGTACCTACTATGAGTAGCCTATGAACTTCAATTGTCTTATCAGTTTCTGTGCACATAGCTGCCAATCAATTGTTGTACAAGCTTTCATAGAAAATTAGACTTCTCTGCTGAGAAAAGTAATAGACTTTCCTATGTGATCCATGGGTTACATATAAAACCTGTGTTTTCCTGGGATTCATAAGAGGATTTTACACAGTGCTATAAATGAAGACCTCTCTCTATTCTGTGTTAAATCTTGAAATGGACAACGAGTAGATGTGGTATTCTGCATTTACTAGTTACAACAATCAGTCTGTCACTTGAAAATGTCCATGATTGACTTCCTCAATAGGGAATACTCAAAGAATGCTTTATCAATATCTAGTTAATTTATTGCATTTCTCAAAGAAGACATTTCAAGCATAAAAATTTAACATTATGCTTCCATTATTTCACCTTTGATTATACAATTCTTCCCAATCAACAGAGACATTCTTTTGAAATATGTTGCATGAAAGATTTTATAAGTTTCATTCCTTATATTCCTCCAGGATTGCCTTTTTATGATCCAACTTTAAAGAACTGTTACCACATTAAAAGTGCTTCAGGTATTTCAAGATGCATGTTTGTCACATAATCAGTACAGGGTGTCAAACATGGATGCAAGAATCTCTTCCCATTCCTCTGATTGATATATTCATCAATCACAAGAAGAACATCTCTATTTCTGAGAATACTCACCCTGAGAAAAAATACAGTCTTCTACTCTTTCATGCTACACATACCTTGGAAAAAGACAAGCCTAATATGTATACCATTGTGCAGTATTTCCACAACAAAACATTTATAAGGGGCATGTTGTTAGTTTGTAGAGATATTGTTTTAAATGTCAATGTACAGTTGTCTTAACAGAGCACATTTATAAATGACAGAAAAATAATAAAATAGAACAAAGGCACAAGAAAAGAGCATCTAAGAGAAAAAGAAGATAGCAATTAAGAAAAAAATTTAACAAAAATACCTATTAGTACAGGGAGGTACTGGTTTGGTGTTGGTGAAGCACACCTTAAATCCCTGGACTTGGAAGGCAGAGGCAGTAGGATCTCGGTGAGTTCAATGCCAGCATGTTTTACAGAGCGAGTTCCAGGACAGCCTCAAAACAATATAGAAAAAAACCTGCCTCAAAAAAGCCAAAATGGAGGTACTAAAACAATAATTGACACACACTTAATCTGTTATAACATCTCCAAAGCTCATCAAAAACTCCTGTAGAAACATCATTGATAAAACTCTTAAAACATTCCATTCATCCAAGTCCATAGAAAGCCAGTCTTCTTTGGAAGACACAGTATAATCACAGATGGGATGGTGGACAGTCTAATGCTACATATTATCTTTGAATGGTGTGGCATAAGAAATACCAGAAAATAACTAGTGATCATGCATTACACATTTGTTCCCTTGTGAAGAATTCAAGCATAGACAGTTGCAAGCGACTTACCAGAGTGATTGTTATAACTAGTAAATGTAGAATACCACATATAATATTCCTTACCAAGAATTAATATCTAATAAATACTGGTCTCCAGTGGATGATATGTATAGATGAAATCCTCATAAAAATTGTAGGTTGACACAGGATATAACCCATAGATCACACAGGAGAGACATCTACTCTTCTCAGCAAAGTTGAATTTTATATAAGAGCAGATAACAACACTGACTGGTAACCATGCACACACTAATATATAACACAAAGTCCAGAGGCTGCTCTTTAGAACTCAGATGTGGTAAACAGGCGAAGATTAAGCAAATGATATTTATTAAATTAATAGCGAAAGATCTCCCATGCTCTTGGATAGGTGGGATCAATGTAGTAAAAATGGCAATCTTGCCAAAAGCAATCTACAGATTTAATACAATCCCCATTAAAATCCCAGCACAATTCATCACAGACCTTGAAAGAACAATAATCAATTTTGTAAGGAAAAAAAGACTCAGGATAGGCAAAACAACCTTAGTCAATGAAGCAACACCATCCCTGACCTCAAAAGCTCTACTATAGAGCTGTTGTCCTGAAAACAGTTTGGTATTGTCACAAAAATAGACAGGTAGACCAATGGAATCGAATTGAACATTCTTAGATTAATCCACAAACCTATGAACAGCTCATTTTCGACAAAGACGCTAAAATTATACAATGGAAAAAAGATAGCATCTTCAACACATGGTTTTGGCATAACTGGACATAAGCATGTAGAAGATTGCAGATAAATCCATGTCTATTGCCATGCACAAAACTTAAGTCCAAATGGATCAAAGACCTCAACATAAATCCAGCCACAATGAACTTGTTAGAAGAGAAAATGAGAAGTGCCCTTGAATGATTTGGTACAGGAGACCACTTCCTGAACATAACACCAGTAGCACAAACACAGAGATTGACAATTAATAAATGGGACCTCCTGAAACTGAGAAGCTTCTGTAAGGCAAAGACACAGTCAGCAAGACAAAAAGACAACCCACAGTTTGGGAAATATCATTCACCAACCCCACATATGACAGAGCGCTGATCTAAAAAATTTACAAAGAACTCAAGAAGCTATTCTCCAGCACCCAATTAATAAGTGGGGGACTGAACTAAATAGAGATTTCTCAATAGAGGAGACTAAAATGACTGAGAGACACTTGAGAAAGTGCTCAACATCCTTACCCATTAGGGAAATGAAAAGTAAAACAACCCTGAGATAACATTTTACTCCTGTTAGCATGTCTAAAATCAAAAATACCAATGACAGCTTATGCTGGACAGGATGTGGAGAAAGGGGAACACTTGTCCATTGCTGGTGGGTGTGCAAACTTGTGCAGCCACATTGGAAATCAGTATGTAGGTTCTTCAGGAAAATTGGAATTAGTCTACCACACAACCCACTAATTACACTCTTAGGCATATACCCAAAAGATGTCCATTCATACAACAAGGATGTCTGTTCCACTATGTTCATAGCAGCATTATTTCTAATTAGCTAGATGCGGGAAGCAACCCAGATGCCCGACAACTGAAGAGTGGACAAAGAAAATGTGTTACATTTACACAATGGAGTACTACTCAGCAGAAAAAATACAACAGGAATGTCTCATGTCATTAAGTAGATGTCAAACAAAAAAGGAACTCAGTGATATTTTTGGATATTATTTGTCTCATAATGTTTCTATGGACATTTTTCCTCTTACAAGATATATATATATATATATATATATATATATATATAAAAATTTGGTTTCTACCATTGTGATTTGTTTGATCTCTTCATGGCAAACTTGTCATTCTGTGTCTATATTTCTTTCCTTTACTTTTCCTTTGGTGCTTTTTGTTAGTTTCTTTGTTTAGTCCTGCCCCAGTTTGTTTCTGTTTAATCTTATTCTATTCTAACATGGCTTTAGGTTCCCTTTCATTTTCCAATGAAAAGTGTAAAAATGGAGTTGGGGTAGGGTGGGAGGAGTAGGAAGAGTGGAGATAGTATGAAAAAAATTTCAATAAAAAGAAGAGGAAAGAATTCTCTAAAAATGAAAGAAAAGAATGAAGAAAGAGAAAGGAAGGAAGGAAAAGAGGGATGGAGGGAGGGAAAGTGGGAGGGAGAGTTGATTCTGGTAATATCTTTTTTGTGTCAATCTCGCATCTGCCCTACATTCAGGAACCAGTAGTACTTGCATATCTGATTCTCTGACCCTTTCACCCAAACTTGATGACTTTGCCTCTGTATCATCCATTCCAGGATCTTTTCCTTTTGATGAGGATATGTGTGATGATCTTGAAATCTAAAGGGGGCAATGTCAGATAATCTCCAATTTTGAGATACATAATTTAATCATAGACCAATAACCAGTCTAATATTCATCAAACCCTGGAAATGTAACCCAAGTGTTAGTGCAGCTCTTACACCCTGTTCCAGTCTAAGGGTTCAATGTCTCCCTGGTCCTCAGCCTTCTGTGATCTGTTATCTTTTCAGTGTTTCTTACTTTGTATTATGATCATAGATCATGGTTTGGACCAATAGTGGCATGTTTATCTTCCAGAGTCTTAAAATTTGAAATTGCTTCATGCATAAATATGTTTTTTTTGTGAAGCCATCTTTAATGAAATCAGGTATTCACTTAAACTTCTTTACATATTTTCAGTTATGATCACATTAATGCATAAGTTGGTCAATATGTAAATGTAAGTCAATGTGCAAGTTGTCCAAAGTCAGGCAAAACACAAATATCTATGTGATGTTTTAAAAAACAACAAAATTTATAAGAAAAAATGTTTTAACATTTCTGATAGCAGTGAAGAAAATCCCCAAGGCCTGTGAGCCCCATCTTCCATTATCCTCTGCTTACTCTCTCGTCTTCTGGAATATCTGAGGATTTTGAGTAAACTACTTCACTCTGCTTATAGTTTATAATTTCTACTGTTCTTTTCACAATTGCCAGAAAATGTGGACAAAATAAAGACAACTGTAGAGTAAGTAGAAATCTCAAACATGTGTCCCAATTCATGACTGATAAATAAATACAATGAACTATCACACTGTTCCATGGAATTTTAGAGTTAATACTTGCCAACCAGAGTGGCTGGCAGACATTTGGTGGAATGGCAATAAGTACTACAACCCATCCTTGAAGATCTGGCTCACAGTCTCCAAGGACACTTCCAACAACCAGGCCTTCCTCAAGATCACCAGTGTGGACACTGCAGATACTGCCACACACTACAGTGTCTGAGGAACACATTGACACATTGCTCTCAGCTATGTAGTATTTCAGGCTGGTTCTCAGCTCTGTGTCCTTCATCTACCAGTCATGGGGTGGGAGTGGGTACACATTTCCTGTTAGCCTTTGTGGCTTCCTCTTCACCCTGAGATTCAGATCCCTGGATTCCTGTTATACAAAGGAGACCCCTCTTAAAAATTGTTCAGAAATGAAAATCTGTCTGTTTGGTTTTGTAAAGATTAATGGTGTATGGTTCCAAATCAGGTGGATCAGGGCAGCGGTTCCTTTCAGTCTTTGGCCTCAAATACCCAGAATAACAGATTCTAAATGAATAGCAGACTGACATCTCTGGATAAGCTTTTATAAATTGAGTCATTAGCTTAAGTAACACCAAGGAAACCACAAAATATATCAGCCTGTTTCCAAGGCAATTTGTTACTCTCCACAAACAGATGGTAGAATCCTATTGTGAAAACAACACTTACATCTCATTGTACATGGAGGATTTGATCTGGTGACTTACTGAAGACCTCAGTTCATAGTAGTAGATTGAACTTGGTATGTTCTCTGTGGAGTATCATCCTAAAGCACTCCATGATCTACAGTGGTGATCTGCTCACAAGGTTGAATTTAAAGCCCATCTACGAATGCACACAATGCTTGAAACCACTAGAATGTTCCAGAATCTGAGACAACATATGTCATTGGCTTATGGGAAACCAAATGTTCTGTTAAGCAGTGGTTTTCAACCTGTGGACAATAACGACACTTCAGATTGAACAACCCATTCACAGGAGTCCTAGGACTCTTTCCCTGGGGTCACATATCAGATATCATGGATGACAGATATATACATTATGGTTCAGAATGGATGAATTAATATTATGAAGTAGAAACAAATAATTTATGTTATGAGTCATCCCATCATTAAGAAGTTATTAAAAAGTTGCAGCAATTATAAGTTTGAGGACAAATGTACTAAAGGAATATAAAAATAAATTAATTCTGAATGGCATGACCATATGTGCACATTAATCTGTGCCTCACACAACTATAATTAGTGAAGCTTCTTCATGCAACATGTGGCAGTTATCATAAAGGCTCTCAAATGAACAAAATATCCAGCATGAAATATAAATGTGCACTCAATCAAAAATGGTTTTCTAAAGCAAAATTTCTCCTCAGGACTCAAGACAGATGCAGAAAAAGAGATAGAAAGATTTTCAGACGCACAGGTGTTGAATGTGTTCAAGGATACAGTCTCTTTCAGGCACAATAGGACTGATGCACACATAAACACACTATACTATAGAAGGATCAAGCCAGGGGGGAGTCTAATGCTGAGAGGGAAACTTGACATGGAACCTCAATCCTAAACTAGAAACTATCTGCAATTAGTACTTACATGTGAAGGAAAAAATTAATGTACTTCAGTGGAATGTCACTAACTGTATTAAACACTCTTCACAGCAGGTATGGTGCCTAAGACCAAAACAAAACATGCAAAATTGTATGTTTGTATGATTTTTGTTGCCGATAAATTTATTTAGGCATTTTTTGTCTTCTTAGGCTTTTGTTTGTATAATTACATTTCTGATTTTGTTTTGTGTGCTTGTGTGTGTTTGTATGTGTGTGTGTCTGAGAGAAAGAGGAGAGAGAGATAGAGATAGAGAGAGAGAGAGACAGAGACAGAGAAAGAAAGAGGAAGACAGAGATTTTTCTTGTGGTATTTTCTTGTGAGGGGATCTATGATTACTGGGGAAAAGGTAAATTATGATTACAATGTAATGGTTAAAAACTAATTTTTCACTAAAAAAATTTCGAATCCCACTTCCAAAATCATTTATTGATTGTTATTTGAAAATTAGGACAAATTGGATAGACATAGTATGTTAATATATGTATCTGACATGTGTACAAACACGTGTTTCGAGAGATATCAGCCTTTTTTGGTACGTTGTCGATTGCACTGTTGATAATTTCTGTCTTCCTGCAATGGCAATAATGAGGTAGTAATCTATGGAGATTTCTATATGTTTCATTGCTCAGTTGTTTTCTCAGAACATGCGCAGTGTCATCAGATATATGTGCTCCTTTCCAGACTTTGTCAAACACAGACACAGTTAGACAGTTCTCAGTTACAGCAAAGAAGGTATTTAAGTTGCCATCAGATTATTGTTTGTTATCCTATAATACACCAACATTAAGAGACCATGGATGCCAGACAAGACTACTATACCCAGCAAAGCTTTCAATCAAAAAAAGATGGAGAAAACAAGATATTTCATGACAAAACCAGATTTAAACAATACATATCCAAAAACCCAACCCTACAGAAAATTCTGGAAGGAAAACTCCAACCCAAGGAAGTTAACTAAAACAAAAAAACCATAGCCAATAGATAATGCCACTTTACTAACAGGCAAAATAAAAATGGTGGAAATTCACTAACCATTCCACCAACAGCAACCATTCCAAAACAAATGAGAATGAGTTATCAACGGTCATTAATTTCCCTCATATTAATGGTCTTAACTTACCCATAAAAAGGCACAGGCTAACAGAAAGGATTGAAGACAGAATCCATCCTTCTGCATACAAGAAACACACCTCAGCTTCAAAGACAGACATTATTTCAGAGTTAAGGGTTGGGAAAAGATTTTCTAATCAAACGGCCCCAAGATACAAGTGGGAGTAGCAATCCTAATATCTAACAAATTATACTTAAAACTAAAATCAATAAAAAGAGATGAAGAATGTCACTTCATACTCATCACAGGAGAAATCCACCAAGATGAAATCTCAATTCTGAACTTCTATGCCCCAAATAAAAAGCCATCTATATTTTTAAAAGAAACATTACTAAAAATTCAAAGGACATATAAAAACTCACACACTTTTAATGTGAGACTTCAACACCATACTCTCAACACTAGACAGGATGTGAAGTATCTAAAAGAAGTTAAGACCCATTTGTGTTTAAAAGACATCTATAGAACACTCCATCCAAACACAAAACAATATACCTTCTTCTCAGCACCACATGAAACCTTCTCAAAAATCGAACACATACTTGACAACATAGGAAACATCAACAGGTACAAAAATTTGAATAACTCTGTATATCTTATCAGACCACCATGTTTTAAATTTAGAATTCAACAACAACAGAAATCTCAGAAACTCTGCAAACACATGGAAATTGAATAATGCACAATTGCACCACTCCTGGTCAAAGAAGAAATGAAAAATACATTAAAGACTCCAAAGAATTCAATGAGAATGAAGACAATGCATACCCAAACTCATTAGACACTATGAAAGCAGTGCTAAGAGGAAACTTCATAGCACTTAGTGCCCACGTGAAGAAACTGGAGAATAGTCACATTACAGAATTGCCAGCAATGATTAAAGCTCTAGAACAAAAGGAAGCAAACTAACCACTGAGGAGCAGACACCAGGAAATAATTAAATTGAGGGCTAAAATCAATAAAGTAGAAGCTAGGAAAACAATACAAAAAATCAATGTAACAAAGAGTTGGTTCTTTGAAAAAATCAATAAGATACACAAACCTTTATCCAAACTTACCAAACAGCAGAGTATGAACATTCAAATAACAAAATCAGAAATGAAAAGGAAGACATAACAACGGACAGTGAGGAAATGCAGAAAATCGTCAGGTCATACTTTGAAAAACTGTACTCCACAAAATTAGAAAATTTAAAGGAAATGGACATTTTTTGGATAGATATCACTTACCAAAATTAAATCAAGAACAGATAAGCAATTTAAATAGGCCTATAGCACCCAAGGAAATAGAAGCAGTCATCAAAATTCTCCCAACGAAAAAAAAGCCCAGGGCTAGATGGCTTCACTGTGGAATTTTACCAGAAACAAATGAGCAGATTATATCAATTCTCCTCAGAGGATTCCATGCTATAGAAACAGAAAAGTCCTTGCCAAACTCTTTTTTATGAGGTTTCAATAACGGTGATACTCAAGTCACACAAAGATACAACTAAGAAAGAGAAATTCAGACTAATATCCCCCATAAACACTGATGCAAAAATACTCAAGAGAATACTGGCAAATTGGATCCAAGAACACATCAGAAAACTTATCCAACATGAACAAGTAGGCTTCATTCCAGGGATGCAGGAATGGTTCAACATACAAAAATCCATCAATGTAACGTGCCATATAGACAAGCTGAAAAACAAAAATGACATGAGAATCTCAGTAGATGCTAAAAAAACCTTCATCAAAATCCAATACCCTTTCATGATAAAGGTCTTGGAGAGATCGGGAATAACAAGAACTTACCTAGACATAATAAAATGTATATACAGCAAACCAACAGCCAACATCAAACTAAATGAACAGAAACTCAATGTGATTACTCTAAAATCAGGAACAAGACAAGGCTGCCGACTCTCTCCATACCTCTTAAATATTGTACTTGAAATTCTAGCTTCAACAAATGGAGATCAAGGGGATACAAATTGGAAAGGAAGAGGTCAAACTTTTACTATTTGTATATGACATGATAGTTTACATAAGTGACACAAAAAGCTGTACCAGGGAACTCTTACATTTTATAAACACTTCAGCAAAGTGTCAGGATGCAAGATCCACTCAAGAAAATCCGCAGCCCTACTATCTACAGATGATAAAAGGCATGAGAAAGAAAGCAGAGAAACCACCCTTTACAATTGCCACAAACAACATAAAATACCTTGGGGTAATGCTAACCAAACTAGTGAAAGACCTGTAGCGCAAGAACTTTGAATCTTTAAAGAAAGAAATTAAAGAAGACACTGGAAAATGGAAAGATCTCCCATGAACTTGCATAGGTAGGATCAATGTAGTAAAAATGGCAATCCTGCTAAAAGCAATCTACAGACTCAATGCAATCCCCATAAAATACCAGCACAATTCTTCACAGACCTTTTAAGAACAATAATCAATTTTGTATGGAAAAAACAAAAGACCCAGGATAGCCAAAACAATCTTGTTCAACAAGGCAACATCTGGCTTTTGTTCAAAACAGACATGAGCCACTAAATTAAAACTTATCTGAGGCCTAGGTTGTAACTCAATGGGACTTGGGAATGATTATCAGTGAATGAAAAAAAGGAAAGAAAAGTTAAAGGAAAATGACTGGTCCCAGGAATGGTGGCAGAGAAAGTTTATTAGAGCTATGTGGGAGGCTACACCAGGAGGCAGGGACATTGGGGAGAGTCCAGAGTGGACATTACATTAAGTCATGTGATGAGTGGAGTGTTATGGTGAAGGGAGGGATAGCAGCAGAAAATTGTGAAGCAGCCAGGAGCCCCAAAAGTGATATGAAAAGCAAAAGGTAACTAAAAGAGTTAGACTATATGGAGATCTGAAGGTGGGAGAAGAAAGTCCAGGCTCTGGATACCAGCCAGGAGGACTTTTTAACAGGTAGGGACTAAGGAAGGCAGGGGAAACTGGTGGCCCACGTCTGCTTTGATATGTTAAATAGGCACCACAATCATTTGTCCCGGCTTTGAAACCTAATATCCTGTGCTTTTATTGATAATAAACAAGTGATTAGAAGTCATGTGAAATCTTCTCTATGACTACTTCCAGCTGACACTGAGGCACCATTGTTGGGTGGTGTAATGGTCAAATGTAATTGAGTCCATGGAAGCCCAGATAATGGGAGGTCAGGTATTTATTTGGGAATCACACATGAATAAATATAAAAAGGAAGAGAACCACTGAGGTCTTCTGCCCAGAAGCTGCTACCTTCCCAGTCTGCATGTAGCCCCTGTGACTCTATAGGAAGTGAGTGGTACCTCAAAGACTATTGGGTGGATGAGTTTCCACAGCAGGATGGGGACAAAAGAAACTGAAATGCTAGCCGTGTCCAGGATGACCAGGGTATCAGGAATGTTCTAATGCTGGATACATGTGGATATCAGTTGGAGAAATTTGTGAGGCAGGACCACCTGGAGTGAGAGTCACTTTAAACATGTCCCAGGATGCAGATTTTGAGGAAACACATGGAGGTAGTGGATGGAGCAGTCTGCATTTGATTTTAAGTATGATGCAACAGATAGACTAGGTAGAAGGGTAAAATAATAAGTTTAGGGAATTTTTGTCTGCATGTGCATTTGAAAACTTTAGGCCCAATATCTGATAATTGAGGCAGGGTAACCAAAAAGTGGGGAGAGAGAGAGATACAGAAAGGGGCATAGAGACAGAGAGATAGAAATACAGAGACAGAGAGAAGAGAGTGTATGTGTGAAGGAAATCCAACCATCAGATATAGGGAACATAATCATGTGTTCCAGGGAACAGAGAAAGGCAGAGTTGGACTGAAAGCTACTCTGACTGAGGGAGTGCCTTGGTTTATCAGGAACTGGAAGGCACACAGTGTTCTAATGTGAAAACCTCTATCATGTGCCAATCAAGGCAACTATACTAGACCAACTCCAAGACTGTATGCAAAATATGATGGGGCTAGAAATAACTAGATGATTAATTTTCAAAAATATAGTGACTTAGCCTGCCATAATTCTCTGTAGTCAGTCAGTAGTAGCAGTGGTTAGTGAATGATCTGGACCCAACTGCCAGCAGGTAAGACCCTGATGTGAGAGGAATATTAGTAATGATAGAGACACCACTTAAAAATCAGTCTCTGCCACATCCATTCAGTGTTTCTATAAAAACAATAGCCTTTATCCCTGAAACTGAGCTCTCTAAACACTGAAGCAGCATGTGTTGCTGCTCAAGCTAACCTGTGAAAATTTCAGGTAAGCCAAGAAGTTCCAACTTGCAGTGGTGGTTAGGGCCAGCAGGGGTCACAGTGGAGCCAAAATTCACCAGGACAGAAATGAGATTAGGAGAGGAGGGGTCTTCACTGTCTTTGTTGACTCCTTTTAAAAGTCTGTTACTTGAATAACGCTTATTGCAGTTGGTATGTAAAGTATCTAATTTTCAAACACAATAAAACTCTTTTGAAATATTGCATATTTTAATTTATGTTTGTTTCATTGGGTTTTATTTATTTTTGATATTTGAAAATATTTTTTCAAATAATATTTTCAGATCACAATTTCATTGTCCAATTCCTCCCTGACCTTTACTATCTCCTTACCACTCAATCCCACAATCTATCTTCATCTATATAAAAAGCAACCACACAGACAAAAAAGAAAACGATAAAACACCACACACACACACACACACACACACACACGCACACACATACACACACACACACACACACACACACGAAACACACAGAGGCAACCTCCTGTTGAAGCAAATATTGTTTCTCCATGAAGAAGGATATAAATTCTCCTAATTTAGGAGCTTTGGAAATATCCAATCAGAATCATTACCAACACCTAAACCTATTTTGTCACCAGGAGACCCAAATATCTCAGGATCGAGTTCTCTTTGCAGATTGAGAGACTAGACCTTGATTTTTCTACAGGGTCTTCACAGGTCTCAGGAATGGCTACTTCCTCAGATGTGATGAGGATTTGGTTCTTAGCATGATGCTGCCTGACCCAGATATCCACTACCTCCTTCTCCAACTGGACCAGGTGCTTATCTAAAAAGTAAGCTGCCAAAGAATATACAAATCATGTGACTCTATGGAGGTAAATACAGGGATGTCCACACTACCAGCAATATAAGATCAGAGCTGTCTCCATAGTCACTGAGCATACTGGTCTCACCATGGCATGGAGCTGTGTCACCTTGTTCCTGATGTCAGTAATTACAGGTAAGGGATTTCCAGGTCCAAACATGAGGACATGACAGGAACTAAGGTAACAATGATATACACTCTGCATTCCTCTCAGCAGGTGTTCATTCCCAAGTCCAACTGCAGCAGTCTGGTACTGAACTAGGGAAACCTGGGGCCTCGGTGAAGTTGTCCTGCAAGGCTTCAGGCTACAACTTTGCTAGCTATCATATACACTGCATGAAACAGAAGTCTGGACAGTGCATAGAGTGGATAGGACATGTTTATCCTGAAAATGGTGGTACTGGCTACAATCAGAAGTTCCAGGGCAAGGCCAAACTGACTATAGACAAATCCTCCAGCACAGCCTACATGGAGTCCAGCAGCCTGACATCTGAGGACTCTGCAGTCTATTACTGTGCAAGAGACATATAGTGTTGCAACCACATCCTAAGTTCATCAGAAACACTGCAGGAGCAGAAGCTGCCCTGGGACTGAGAAGACAGAGAAGATCAGCCTGGAGATTGACTCAAGAATAGTCATTCTGAGTGTCCCTTTGTCTCTCCCACCAACGAGACCAGGAAACGAGAGGAGGCTGGGAATACAGGGAAGTAGCTGTCCCTCTGGCATCATCAGGTAAACAGGCCGGCTTCCCGGCCTGTGTTCCAGAGCCTGCAGATCGCCTGGGAACTGCACAGAGCTCCCAATCCCGGCTGGAGCATCAGGTAAACAGGCCAGCTTCCCGGCCTGTATTCAAGAGCCTGCAGATCGCCTGGGAACTGCACAGAGCTACCAATCCCGGTAGGAGCCAAGCACCCCAGACTACAGATCTTCTCTCCCACCAACGAGTCCAGGAAACTAGAGGAGGCTGGGAGCACAGGGAAGTAGCTGTCCCTCTGGCATCATGAGGTAAACAGGCCAGCTTCCCGGCCTGTGTTCCAGAGCCTGCAGATCGCCTGGGAACTGCACAGAGCTCCCAATCCCGGCGGGAACCAAGCACCCCAGACTCCAGATCTTCTCTCCCACCAACGAGACCAGGAAACGAGAGGAGGCTGGGAATACAGAGAAGTAGCTGTCCCTCTGGCATCATCAGGTAAACAGGCCGGCTTCCCGGCCTGTGTTCCAGAGCCTGCAGATCGCCTGGGAACTGCACAGAGCTCCCAATCCCGGCTGGAGCATCAGGGAAACAGGCCAGTTTCCCAGCCTGTGTTCAAGAGCCTGCAGATCGCCTGGGAACTGCACAGAGCTCCCAATCCTGGCTGGAGCATCAGGGAAACAGGCCAGCTTCCCGGCCTGTGTTCAAGAGCCTGCAGATCGCCTGTGAACTGCACAGAGCTCCCAATCCCAGCAGGAGCATCAGGTAAACAGGCCAGCTTCCTGGCCTGTGTTCCAGAGCCTGCAGATCGCCTGGGAACTGTAGAGAGCTCCCAATCCCAGCGGGAGCATCAGGTAAACAGGCCAGCTTCCCGGCCTGTGTTCAAGAGCCTGCAGATCGCCTGGGAACTGTAGAGAGCTCCCAATCCGGGTGGGAGCATCAGGTAAACAGGCCAGCTTCCCGGCCTGTGTTCCAGAGCCTGCAGATCGACTGGGAACTGCACAGAGCTCCCAATCCCGGCAGGAGCATCAGGGAAACAGGCCAGCTTCCCGGCCTGTGTTCAGATCCTGCAGATCGCCTGGGAACTGTAGAGAGCTCCCAATCCGGGTGGGAGCATCAGGTAAACAGGCCAGCTTCCCGGCCTGTGTTCCAGAGCCTGCAGATCGCCTGGGAACTGCACAGAGCTCCCAATCCCAGCGGGAGCATCAGGTAAACATGCCGGCTTTCTGGCCTGTGTTCCAGAGCCTGCAGATCGCCTGGGAACTGCACAGAGCTGCCAATCCCGGCGGGAGCCAAGCACCCCAGACTCCAGATCTTCTCTCCCACCAATGAGTCCAGGAAACTAGAGAAGGCTGGGAGCACAGGGAAGTAGCTGTCCCTCTGGCATCATCAGGTAAACAGGCCGGCTTCCCGGCCTGTGTTCCAGAGCCTGCAGATCGCCTGGGAACTGCACAGAGCTCCCAATCCCGGCAGGAGCCAATCACCCCAGACTCCAGATCTTCTCTCCCACCAACGAGTCTAGGAAAGAGAGGAGGCTGGAAGTACAGGGAAGTAGCTGTCCCTCTGGCAGCATCAGGTAAACAGGCCGGCTTCCTGGCCTGTGTTCCAGAGCCTGCAGATCGCCTGGGTACTGCACAGAGCTCCCAATCCCGGCGGGAGCCAAGCACCCCAGACTCCAGATCTTCTCTCCCACCAAAGAGACCAGGAAACTACAGGAGCCAGGGAGACCAGGGGAGTAGCTGTTCCGGATCAGGTACAAGAGGACCTAGCATAGGGTCCAGGGGACCAGGTAGGAGGCTAAGCGCCACAGATTCCTGTTCTTCTTCTCCAGCCACGGACCAGCATTTGGACAAGGTATAGAAGAACCACCAGATTACTGTACTTACTAGCACCCACCAAAAGGGAACTCTGGTCCCCAGACCAGGAGGGGGCTCTTTCTGCACCCACTAGGAGAAGAGATGGGAAAGAGACAATACAAAAACACAGTCAGCAACAGAAAAACAAATATGAAACCGCCAGATTCTAGAGACTCTACATCAGCAAGACCCCAATATTCTAACGCGAAGGAAGCAGAAGAGAACGACGTTAAAAGCACTTTCATGAAAATGATAGAGGCCCTAAAAGAGGATATTGGAAAATCCCTCAAAGAAATGGAAGAAAAAACAAACCAAAAAATGCAAGAAATGGAAGAAAAAACAAACCAAAAAATGCAAGAATTGGAAGAAAAAAACAAACCAAAAAAGGCACGAAATGGAAGAAGAAATGAAGCAAAAAATGCAAGAAACGGAAGAAAAAGCAAAGCAAAAAATGCAAGAATTAGAAGAAGAAACATACCAAAAAAGGCAGGAAATGGAAGAAGAAACAAAGCAAAAAATGCAAGAAATGGTAGAAAAAACAAAGCAAAAAATGAAAAAAATGGAGGAAGAAACAAACCAAAAAAGCAGGAAATGGAAGAAGAAACAAAGCACAAAATCCAAGAAATGAAACAAAAAGCAAACCAAAAAATGCAAGAAATGGAAGAAAGAACAAACCAAAAAATTCATAAAAGGCAACAAACGGACGAACAGATAAACAGAAAATTGCAAGAAGCAATGCAAACGCTTCAAGATTTGAAAACTGAAATACAGACACTAAAAAAAACACAATCTGAAGAAAGGCAGAAAATAGAAAAGCTGGACAAACAGTCAGGCACTACCAATACAAGCATTACCAACAGAATAGAAGAGATGGAAGAGAGAATCTCAAGTGTTGAAGATACATTAGGAGAAATGGATTTATCAACCAAAGAAAACCTTAAATCCAACAAATCCTTAACACAAAATATCCAGGAATTATGGGACACCATGAAAAGACCAAACCTAAAAATAATAGGTATAGAAGAAGGAGAAGAAATCCACCTCAAAGGGGCAGAAGGCATATTCAACAAAATCATAGAAGAAAATTTCCCAACCTTAAGAAAGACATGCCAATGAAGGTACAAGAAGCCTACAGAACACCAAATAGAGTGGACCACAAAAAAAATCCCCTCGCCACATAATAATCAAGACCCCAAACATACAGAATAAAGAAAGAATATTAAGAGCAGCTAAGGAAAAAGGTCAAGTAACATATAAAGGCAGACCTATCAGAATTACACCTGATTTCTCCATGGAAACTCTGAAAGCCTGAAGGTCCTGGATAGATATTCTACCTACACTAAGAGACCATGGATGCCAGCCCAGACTACTATACCCGGCAAAGCTCTCAATCACTATAGACGGAGAAAGCAAGATATTCCATGACAAAACTAGATTCAACCAATATGTGTCCACTAACCCAGCCCTACAGAAAAATTTGGAAGGAAAACTTCAACCCAAGGAAGCTAACTACAACCAGAAAAACATAAGCATTAGAGAATCCCTCTCTACCAACAGCCAAAAGAACAAAGGGGTGAAATTCCACCCATAATTCCACCAACAACAACCATCGCAAATCGAAGAATGATGAGCAATCAATGGTCATTAATATCCCTCAATATTAACGGCCTTAACTCACCCATAAAAATACACCGACTAGCAGAATGGATTCGAAGACAGAACCCTTCCTTCTGCTGCATACAAGAAACACACCTCACCCTCAAAGACAGACATTACTTGAGAGTTAAAGGTTGGGAAAAAATTTTTCAAACAAATGGACCCAAGAAACAAGCAGGGGTAGCAATCCTAATATCTAACAAACTACACTTTAAAATAAAATCAATCAAAAGAGATGAAGGAGGTCATTACATACTCATCACAGGTGAAACCCACCAAGATGAAGTGTCTATCCTGAACATCTATGCCCCCAATACAAAGGCATCCACATTCGTTAAAGAAATATTATTAGAACTTAAATCTCATCTAAAGCCCCACACAGTTATAGTGGGAGATTTCAACACACCACTCTCACCACTAGACAAGAATACCAGACAGAAACTCAACAAAGAAGTAAAGGGTCTAATAGAAGTAATGACCCAACTGGGATTAACAGATATCTATAGAACATTTCATCCACATAAAAAAGAATATACCTTCTTCTCACCACCACATGGAACCTTCTCAAAAATCGACCACATACTTGGCAACATATCAAACCTCAGCAGCTACAAAAACATTGGGATAACTCCATGCATCTTATCAGACCACCATGCCTTAAAATTAGAATTCAACAACAACACAAATTGCAGAAAACCTACAAACTCATGGAAATTGAATAATGCTCAACTGCACCATCCCTGGGTCAAAGAGGAAAAAAAAAGAAATTAAAGACTTCCTCGAATTCAATGAGAATGAAGACACAACATACCCAAACCTATGGGACACTTTGAAAGCAGTGCTACGGGGGAAGTTCATAGCGCTAAATGCTCACATGAAGAAACAGGAGAACAGTTATACCAGAGAATTAACATCACAGCTAAAAGCTCTAGAACACAAAGAAGCAAAGTCCCCCAGGAGGAGTAGACGCCAGGAAATAATCAAATTGAGGGCTGAAATCAACAAAGTAGAAACCAGGAAAACAATACAAAGAATCAATGCAACGAAGAGTTGGTTCTTTGAGAAAATCAACAAGATAGACAAAACTTTGTCCAAACTTACCAAACAGCAGAGAGTGAACACACAAATTAACAAAATCAGAAATGAAAACGGGGACATAACAACAGACTCTGAGGAAATCCAGAGAATACTTAGGTCATACTTTGAAAACCTGTACTCCACAAAATTCGAAAATTTAAAGGAAATGGATGACTTCCTGGACAGCTATCATTTGCCAAAATAAATCAAGATCAGATAAGCAATTTAAATAGACCTATAACCCCTATGGAAATAGAAGCTGTCATCAAAAGTCTCCCAACCAAAAAAAGTCCAGGTCCAGATGGCCTCAGTGCAGAATTCTACCACAAATTCAAAGAACAGCTTATACCAATTCTTCTCAAAGTGTTCCACACAATAGAAGCAGAAGGGTCTTTGCCAAACTCTTTCTATGAGGCTTCAATAACCTTGATCCCCAAGCCACACAAAGATACAACCAAGAAAGAGAACTTCAGACCAATATCCCTCATGAATATTGATGCAAAAATACTCAATAAAATACTGGCAAATCGGATCCAAGAACACATCAAAACAATCATTCACCACAATAAAGTAGGTTTCAGCCCAGGGGTGCAGGGATGGTTTAACATACAAAAATCCATCAATGTAATCCACCATATAAACAAGCTGAAATACAAAAATCACATGATCATCTCACTAGATGCTGAAAAAGCCTTTGACAAAATCCAACACCCCTTCATGATAAAGGTCTTGGAGAGATCTGGGATAACAGGGACATACTTAAACATAATAAAAGCCATATACAGTAAACCAACAGCCAACATCAAACTAAATGGACAGAAACTCAACGCAATTCCTCTAAAATCAGGAACAAAACAAGGCTGTCCACTCTCTCCATACCTTTTCAACATGGTACTTGAAGTTCTAGCTATTCCCATACGACAACAAAGGGGGACCAAGGGGATACAAATTGGGAAGGAAGAGGTCAAACTTTCACTGTTTGCAGACGATATGATAGTTTACAACAATGACCCAAAGAACTCTACCAGGGAACTCTTACAGCTGATTAACACCTTCAGCAAAGTGGCAGGTTACAAGATCAACTCAAACAAGTCAGTAGCCCTACAATATACAGATGATAAAAGGGCTGAAAGAGAAATCAGAGAAACATCACCCTTTACAATTTCCACAAACAACATAAAATACCTTGGGGTAACGCTAACCAAACAAGTGAAAGACCTGTATCATAAGAACTTTGAATCTTTAAAGAAGGAAATTAAAGAAGCCCTCAGAAAATGGAAAGGTCTCCCATGCTCTTGGATAGGTAGGATCAATGTAGTAAAAATTGCAATCCTGCCAAAAGCAATCTACAGATTCAATGCTATCCCCATTAAAATCCCAGCACAATTCTTCACAGACCTTGAAAGAACAATAATCAATTTTGTATGGAAAAACAAAAGACCCAGGATAGCCAAAACAACCCTGTTCAACAAGGCAACGTCCGGAGGCATCAACATCCCTGACCTCAAGCTCTATTATAGAGCTATAGTCCTGAAAACAGCTTGGTATTGGCACAAAAATAGACAGGCAGACCAATGGAATCGAATTGAAAATCCGGGTATTAACCCACACACGTACGAACATCTGATATTTGACAAAGAAGCTAAAAATATACAATGGAATAAAGAAAGCATCTTCAACAAATGGTGCTGGCATAATTGGAGACTGGCATGTAGAAGAATGCAGATCGATCCATGTTTATCGCCATGCACAAAACTTAAGTCCAAATGGATCAAAGACCTCAACATAAATCCAGCCACACTGAACCTCTTAGAAGAGAAAGTGGGTGGTACCCTTGAACGAATTGGTACAGGAGACAGCTTCCTGAACATAACACCAGTAGCACAGACAGTGAGATCAACAATTAATAAATGGGACCTACTGAAACTGAGAAGCTTCTGCAAGGCAAAGGACACAGTCAGCAAGACAAAAAGGCAGCCCACAGAATGGGAAAAAATATTCACTAATCCCACATCTGACAGAGGGTTGATCTCCAAAATTTACAAAGAACTCAA
Organism: Mesocricetus auratus; assembly: GCF_017639785.1. Taxonomy (NCBI): domain Eukaryota; kingdom Metazoa; phylum Chordata; class Mammalia; order Rodentia; family Cricetidae; genus Mesocricetus; species Mesocricetus auratus. The sequence continues at coordinate 509,707 of NW_024429214.1, read as the reverse complement.
GAAGCAAGTCTCTAAAACAGCAAAGGACCCAATTAAGAAGTGGGCTGCAGAACTAAATAGAGAGTTTTCAATAGAGGAATCTAAAATGGCTGAGAGGCACTTGAGAAAGTGCTCAACATCCTTAGCCATCCGGGAAATGCAAATCAAAGCAACTCTGAGATACCATCTCACTCCTGTCAGAATGGCTAAAATCAAAAACACCAATGACAATTTATGCTGGAGAGGATGTGGTGAAAGGGGGACACTCCTCCATTGCTGGTGGGAGTGCCAACTGGTTCAGCCACTTTGGAAATCAGTATGGAGCTTCCTCAGAAAAATGGGAATAAACCTACCAAAAGACACAGCAACTACACTCTGAGGCATACATCCATCAGATGCCCATTCATATAACAAAGATGTCTGTTCCACTATGTTCATAGCAGCTTTATTTGTAATAGCCAGAACTTGGAAGCAACCTAGATGTTCCTCACCCGAAGATTGGATAGAGAAAATGTGGTACATCTACACAATGGAGTACTATTAAGCAGAAAAAAATAATGGAATCATGAGATTCGCAGGCTAATGGATGACACTAGAAGAAACCATCCTGAGTGAGGTAACCCAGTCACAAAAAGAGAAACATGGCATGTACTCTCTCACATATGGATTTTATACATAGATCTGGGGAGTGCCAGCCTACAATCCTATGGCCAGAGAGTCTGGGAAACAGAAACTTCATTTAGTGGCTGGTTAAGTACTGAGCTGCACTCAAGAAAGCCAGTATCAGAGAGGGAGGACTAATGATCAAAGGGATTAAGACTGGGCTGGTTTAACCCCCAGAAACAGCTGACCAGACAAAGGTTAACTCTTGAATCCCAGGCATCAGCCTGGAATCCAGCATGGGACTGATCAAGACCCCCTGAATCTGGGTGTCAGTGAGGAGGCCTAGGTAATCTATTGAGCCTTGGACAGCAGATCAGTACCCATCCCAAGTATACACACGGACTCTGGACTCCCATAGAACAATGTGAGGTGCACTCTCACCCTGAACTTTTGGGGAAGGGTCTAGGCCCTGCCCTATATGAAATGACAGACTATGGACACCCCCATGGAGGGCCTCACCCTCCCTGAGGAATGAGGGGATAACGGGGAGGGACTGGGGGAAGGGCATGGGAGGAGGCATGCCGCTTTGCTGAAGGTGTTATTCAGCTGAAAGAGTTCCCTGGTAGAGTTCTTTGGGTCATTTATGTAAACTATCATATCATCTACAAATAGTGAAAGTTTGAACTCTTCCATTCCAATTAGTATTCCCTTGATCTCCTGTTGTTGTCATATGGCTCTAGCTAGAACTAAAAGTACAATATTGCAAAGGTATGGAGAGAGTTGACTGCCTTGTCTTGTTCCTGATTTTAGTGGAATTTTGTTGAGCTTTTGTCCATTTAGTTTGATGTTGGCTGGTGGTTTGCTGTATATAGCTTTTATTATGTTTATGTATGTCTCTGTCATCCCAGATCTCTCCAAGACCTTTACCATGAAGGGGTGTTTTATTTAGTGAAATGCTTTTTATTCATCTAGTGAGATGATCATGTGATTTTTGTTTCTCAGCTTGTTTATATGGTGGATTCTGTTGATAGAATTTCGTATGTTGAACCATCTCTGCATCCCTGGGTTGAAACCTACATTATCATGGTGAATGATTATTTTGATGTGTTCTTGGATCCGATTTGCCAGTACTTTATTGAGTATTTATGGATCAAGATTTATGAGAGATATTGGTCTGAAGTTCTCTTTATTAGCTGCGTGTTTGTGTGGCTTGGGGATCAAAGTTATTGAAGCCTCGTAGAGTTTGGCAAAGACCCTTCTGCTTCTATTGCGTGGAATACTTTGACAAGAATTGGTATAAGCTGTTCTTTGAATTTCTGGTAGAATTCTGTACTGAGGCCATTTGGACCTGGACTTTTTTTAGTTGGGAAACTTTTGATGACTGCTTCTATTTCCATAGGGATTATACGTCTATTTAAATTGCTTATCTGTTCTTGATTTAATTTTGGCAGGTGATAGCCATCCAAGAAGTCATCCATTTCCTTTAAATCTTCGAATTTTGTGGAGTAAAGGTTTTCAAAGTATGACATGATTATTCTATCAATTTCCTCAGAGTCTGTTGTTATGTCCCCCTTTTCATTTCTGAGTTTGTTAATTTGCATGTTCACTGTCTACTGTTTGATAATTTGGACAAATGTTTCTCTCTCTTGTTGATTTTCTCAAAGAACCAACCCTTCATTGTATTGATTCTTTGTATTGATTTCCTCATTTCTACTTTATTGATTTCAGCCCTCAATTTGATTATTTCCTAGTGTCTACTCAACCTGGGGGAGTTTGCTTCTTTGTGTTCTAGAGATTTCAGCTGTGCTGTTAATTCTCTAGTATAACTATTCTCCAGTTTTTTCATGTGGGCATGTAGTGCTATGAACTTCCTCCATAGCACTGGTTTCAAAGTGTCCCATAGGTTTTGTTATGTTGTGTCTTCATTCTCATTTAATTCTAGGAAGTCTTTCTTTTCTTTTTTAATGTCTTCTTTGACCTAGGAATGCTGCAGTTGTGCATTATTCAATTTCCATGAGCTTGTAGTTTTTTTGCAATTTGTGTTGTTGTTGAATTCTAATTTTAACGCATGGTGGTCTGATAAGATACATGGAGTTATTCCAATTTTTTGTACCTGCTGAGGTTTGATATGTTGCCAAGTATGTGAGCGATTTTTGAGATGGTTCCATGTGGTGGTGAGAAGAAGGTATATTCTTTTTTATGTGGATGGAATGTTCTATAGATGTCTGTTAATCTGTCTGGTATTCCTGTCTACTGGTGAGTGTGGGGTATTGAAATCTCCCACTATGAGTATGTGGGGCTTTATATGTGATTTAAGTTTTGGTAATGTTTCTTTTACGAACATGGATTCCTTTTTATTTGGGGCATAGATTTTCAGAATTGAAGCTTCATCTTGGTGGATTTTGCCTGTGATTAGTATGTAATGACTACCTTCATCTCTTTTCACTGATTTTTATTTTAAAGTCTAATTTGATAATATTAGGATTGCTACCCCTGCTTGTTTCTTGGGTCCATTTGATTTGAAAATCTTATCCCAACGTTTAACTCTCAGGTAAATTCTGTATTTGATGGTGAAATGTGTTTCTTGTATGCAGCAGAAGGATCGGTTCTGTCAACAAATCCATTCTGTTAGCCTGTGTCTTTTTATGGGTGAGTTAAGTCCATTAATATTGTGGGATATTAATGACCATTGATTGCTCATTCTTCTTTGATTTGGAATGGTTGGAGGTGGTGGAATTATAGTGTGGAATTCTACCACTTTTTTCTTTTGGCTGTTGGTAAAGTGGGATTACCTAATGCCTATGTTTCTCTGGTTGTAGTTAACTTCCTTGTTTTGAAGTTTTCCTTCCAGAAATTTCTGTAGGACTAGGTTATTGGATATGTATTGCTTGAATCTAGTTGTGTCATGGAATATCTTATTTTCTCCATCTACAGTGATTGAGAGCGTTGCTGGGTATAGTAGTCTGGGATGGCATCCATGGTCTCTTAGTGTTGGTAGAATATCTATTTAGGACTTTCTGGCTTACAGAATTTCCATGGAGAAGTCAGGTGTAATTCTGATAGGTTTGCCTTTATATGTTACTTGGCCTTTTATCTTGGCAGCTCTTAATATTATTTCTTTATTCTATATATTTGGGGTCTTGATTATTATGTAGTGAGGGGAATTTTCTGTGATCTACTCTATTTGGTGTTCTGTAAGCTTCTTGTACCTTCATTTGCATGTCTTTCTTTAGGATTGGAAAGTTGTCTTCTATGATTTTGTTGAATATGTTTTCTGCCCCTTTGAGGTGGTTTTCTTCACCTTCTTCTATTACTATTATTCTTAGGTTTGGTCTTTTCATGGTGTCCCATATTTCCTGGATGTTTTGTGTTAAGGATTTGTTGGCCCTAAGATTTTCTTTGGTTGAGGAATCCATTTCTCCTTGTGTATCTTCAACACCTGATATTCTTTCTTCCATCTCTTGTATTCTGTTGGTAATGCTTGTATCAGTAGTACCTGACCGTTTACTCAGCTTTTCTATTTCCAGCCTTTCTTCAGATTGTGTTTTTTATTGTCTCTATCTTAGTTTTCAACTCTTACAGTGTTTGAATCGTTTCTTGCAATTTTCAGTTTATCTTTTCGTTCATTTGTTACATTTTATGAATTAATTGGTTTGTTTTTTCCATTTCTTGCATTTTTTGGTTTCTTTTTTCTTCCATTTCTTGCATTTTTTGGTTTGTTTTTTTCTTCCATTTCATGGTTTGCTTTTTCTTCCTTTTTTTGCATTTTTTTGGTTTCTTTTTTCTTCCCTTTCTTGCAGATTTTGTTTTTTTTCATTTCTTTGAGGGATTTTCATATATCCTCTTTTTGGCTCTCTATCATTTTCATGAATTTTTTTAAGGTCATTCTCTTCTGCTTCATTTGAATTGGAATTTTGGAGTCTTGCTGGTTTGGAGTCATTAGAATCTGGCAGTGTCATATTTGTTTTTCTGTTGCTGAGTGTGTTTTTGTTTTGTCTCTTTCACATCTCTTCTTCTAGTGGGTGCCGAAAGCATCCTTTACTGGTCTGGTGGTTAGGGTACCAGAGTTCCCTTTTGGTGTGTGCAAGCAACGCCAATACTCTGGTAATTCTTCTATTCCTCATCCTAGTTCTCGTCCCATGTTTGGAGAAGAAGCCCAGGAATCTGGGGTGCATAGTCTCTCACCTGGTCCCCTGGTCTCGTTGGTGGAAGAGAAGACTTAGTATCTGGGATGCTTGGTTCCAGCCTGGATGGCAAGCTTTGTGGAAGTCACCAGGCTATCCCCCAGGATTGGAATATGGGCCTGGAAGCAGGGCCTGTTTTACCTGGTCACGTCGCTTAACCCGCTATTCCCCTGGTCTTGTTGGTGGTAGAGAAGACCTAGTATCTGGGGTGCTTCGTTTTCGCCCTGATGGGAAGCTATGTAGCAGTCCCCAGGCAATACGCAGGCACTGGAATGGAGGCCTGGATGCAGGGCCTGTTTTACCTGTTCCAGCCACTGCAACCGCTGTTCCCCTGGTTTTGTAGGTGGAAGAGAAGACCTGGAATAGGGGATGCTTTGCTCCTGACAGGTTGGGAAGCTCTGTTGCAGTCTCCAGGCAATCCCCAGGCACTGGTGTGGTGACTGGATTCTAAATGGGATGGAAGAGCACTGTCCACACAGGTACTGGTATGAAGGAGTGAGAAATGGAAAAAAGCTAGAAATCAATTCCCAATATTCAAGTAAAACTCCTGCTCACTTTTAGGTAAATTTCACCATATATGCACACACTGTAATCCTAATATTACTTTAACTCAGGTTTAAGCTAATATTATTATTTTCATTTCATTAATTATTTTTAAGTTTAAATTTAGATTAGAAACAAGGTTGCTTCACAAGTCAGTTCCAGCTCCCTCTCCCTTTCCCTCCCTTCCTCCCATGCCCCCCCATTATCCCCTCATTTCCCCATAAGCTAATATTATTAACTTATATTCAAACGAGAATCAGAATTTTGTGAATTGTAATAGGATATTTCTCAATATTACTTAAGTAGTGATGCATTCTTGTCTATTGCCACCTATTATACCCTTCAACATCACATTTATTGGAATATGAAATTTAGCTTTATAGGCATTACTTATATCGACAGAAATTCTGAAATAGCAAGATAAAACCATTCAGCATCCTGAATTGTAGCGATGTGTTTTTATTTATATTGAGAAGATGTGTACTGACAGACCTCAAGACATCATATTAATCCTGTCCAATGATAGATGAGATGATATGCACCACACTGTACATAGCGTCTTCTATCCTACCACATGAGGTGCATATGATTCATGACCTGATATTAGAGTGAAATATGTATGAATTTTTTGCTTTAATACTGTAGCTATACTTCAGCCATTTTAAGACACATGCACACATATGCCTATATAGTGCTGTTGGAATGTGCCACTTGGGGATCCTATTCCAAACCCATCCTTCTTCCAGGAAAATGATCTTTTTCTGAAAAGTTCAGCTAATACATTCCCTGTGCAAGAATAAAGGATATTGATGATAATATAGGGACAATTTAAAATCAGTCCTTCAAACCTCTGTTCAGCATCTCCAGACAAACAGTCATTTCTTCCTTCAACTATGCGGTGTTGCTCAAGGGAGACTGTGCAACTTCAGTGTAAGCTATGACAAACCAGCCTTCAGGTGAGCTCAGAAACAGCAGGGGGCACAATGGAACCAATAATCCCAGTAGAGAGATGAGTTTGTTGTTGAAGGGATTCTGCATCCTCTGTGGTTTCCTTTCTTGTGTTTACTAGTTGACCTCTACCAGCTGTTGTTGACAAGTCAGGCTTCCATGCTAAAATATAGTAAGGATTCTTTGTTAACCTTTTTATGGGTTTATATTTTCTTGTTTATTTTAATCAGTTTTCACTTACAATGGCATGTTTTTGACATTTTTTTTCAGGATATATTCTGGTCACTGATTTCTCTCCACCTACTCCTCCTACACATTTCATGCTTATTTTTCCACCCAACTCAACACCTAATCTTTGTCTCTTCAGAGAAAAAAAACAAAAACACAAAGAATATTTTAGGAAAGGAATTAATACAGAAGAGAACTAAAACAGTAAATTCTCTGACACACAAGTGCACACCAATTGCCATACCACAAATCTGTAACCATGATATACAGGCAAAAACTTCAAAACTGCAATAAAAATGCACAATGTGATATGGGAAAACATTTTTAAAGATAACATCAAATTTATTTCGTTTTATCAGAGTCTGTGTAGTAGCTGAGCAGATAAAAGTGGCAAACTGGCAAACAGCATTATCAGTTTGATTGCTTGGGCCGACAAGATAGGATAGAAGAACTGAATTCCATAAGTTGTCCTCTGAGGGTCACACATGCACCTTGGTACATGTCTCCACTGTTAACACCACTAAAGATAGTATAACAATTGTAAAGCTATTACATGGATATAGATGAATTCCTGAGGACAACCACCCAGTTGAGAATCCATTGGTATTGATGTCTGAAGAAGTAAATATACTAAGTTTCTTGGGATGCTTTCTGGATGGTTCTGCTTTACTAGTGAAATGCTTCAAATATGTGTATATAGATGGAACTGACTGGATTCATTGTGTCATTAGTTAATGAAACTGAAGTGGTCATGTAGTGGGACAGAGACTTATTAGAAAGTCCCAAGAGAGACATAATGTGTATAGATATGATCATACTGAATTTTATACATGGATTACAATTTCAAAGAATATAAAATATGAAATGTAAAATATAAATTTTATATACTTTTAGAATTTTAGTACTCATGAGTTTCATACACTGTGTTATTTTCCCCCATAATCTCTTCTCTTCGTTTTCTTTCCATTCCTAATTTACCTTTATTATAGTAGACTATTTCACTCATACTTCATACTGTACTTTATTCATAGTTGTTGGTAAGCATGCAAAGTCTAAAACCTAATGAATGAAAGTCTCATGTAATGTCTGATTTCTGAGATGGTCCTAATTAATATAATTTTCTATTTGCATCCAAATTTATATAACTGATAAAAATTCCACATTCCTTGTGTATGAAAAACTTCTATTGTGTTGTTTACATAAACATGTATCTTGATGATATCCTTTTTTGACAGATAAATAGTTTGCTTTCATAATTTAGTTATTGTGATATTTCTGAAATAGTCCTTTGTTGTGCAAATATTTCTGAAGTATATTTGCTTTGGTTCATTTGGGAGAGTTTCTTAGTAAATAATCTTCTGGAAAGGCAAATATTAATTGCACATATCTGAAAGGAAGCCATAAATTTAAAGCTGAGTAGGTTTTAAAATTCCCATCACTATAATGATCATCACAGACACCATCTGCAAATCAATCTGATAACATTACCCAAACTTGATGACTTTGCCTCTGTATCATCCATTCCATTATCCTTTCATTTTGGTGTTGATAAGTGTGATGATATTGGAATCTCATGTTGACAATATCAGATATTCTTTGATTTTGAGATACATAATTTAATCATAGACCAAAAATAAATTAAATGTTAATCATCCCCTAGAAAGGTAACCCGAGTATTAGTGCAGCTCTTAGAGCCAGTACAAATCTAAGGGTTCAGTGCCTCACTGACACTCAGAATTCTGTGTTCTGTTTCTGTTTTCAGTGTTTCTACTTTAGAATTAGGATCATAGATCATGGTTTAGACAAATCTTCACATGTTTATCTTCCAATGGTTTTAATATATGAAATTTTTATGCATGGATATGAACTTTTGTGTAGGTAACTTTAATTAAATCAGAACTTCATTGGAACTTCTTTCCATATATTCAATAATGATCACACTAATTTGTCAGTCAGTCTATGTTTAAGTCAATGTGCAAGCTGTCCAAAGTCAGGAAAACCACAAACATCTTTGCAATGTTTTAAAATAACATCAAATTTGATAAGAAAAATTGCTTTAACATCTCTGAGAGCATTGAAGAAAATCCCCATGGCCTGTGAGCCCCTATTCCCAACATCCTCTACCCACTGTGACACCTTCTTGAATAATGAAGAATATTGAGTAAATCACTTCACTAAGCTTTATAGTTTATGATTTCTACTGTTCCTGGAATTCCTGTTTTATGATGTATTATTCTCTATGGTTTCAATTAAAGCCACTAGAAATTTGCACATGTAGTTCTGTGTGCTTTTTCTTTTTTTATCATTTTTTATTTTAATTTTAAATAGCTTGTTTTACATGTCAATCCCAGTTCCCTCTCCCTCCCCTCTCCCCCACTCCCCTTCCCCCCCTCTCTCCCACCCTATTGCCAAATCCTTCCACACAGGGGATATCTAGAGTCTGTCATTTTACTCTTGGTAGGGTCAAGGCACTCCCCTAAGAGTCCAGGCTGAGAGAGCATCTCTCTTTGTGCTATAGGCACATGAAGACAGTTTGTATACCAGGGATAGACACTGATCCACAGCTCAGGGCCCCATAGGTTGCCCAGGCCTTCTCACTGACACTCACATTTGTGGGGTCCAGATCAGTCCCATGCTGGCCTCCCCACTGTCGGTCTGGGGTCCAAGAGCACTCCACTGTTCAGATCAGCTGTCTCTGCTGGCTTTGCCAGCCCATTCTTTGCCAATTTGCTCATCACTCCTCTCTCTCTGTCACTGAGTTCCTTGGGTTCAGGTCAGTGATTAGTTGTGTGTTTGCCTCTGCTTCCATCAGTCACAGGATGAAGGCTCCCGGATGGTTATAGACATCAAGTTCATTATCAGGAATGGGCATTCGAGGTGGTCCCTCCACTATTGCTTAGCTTGCCAATTGATGTTATACCTTTAGATCACTCGAGGTCACTCTGGTGCCTGATCTGTCTTCGATCCTATGATTCCCTCTTCCCCCTATTCTACCCCACCCCCTCAACTTCCTGTTCCCCCATGACCAACTCCCTTCCTCTTTACCCCCTCTATTCTTCCCAGGTCCCACTCGTCCCCACCTCTCGCCGTGTTCCCCATCCATTCAGAGGATCTTGTCTCCATCCTCTTCTCTTGGGTACTATGCATATATGCATATTTTTAGGTTCTTTCCTGTTTTCCAGACTCTTTATCTGTGGAAGTGCAGACTGGCACTATCCTGATCCATATCTAAAATCCATATATGAGTGAGTACATACCATGTTTGTCTTTTTGCGACTGGGTTACCTCACTCAGGATGGTTACTTCCAGTGCTATCAATTTCCCTGCGAATTTCAAGATTCCATTGTTTTTTTCTGCTGAGTAGTACTCCATTGTGTAAATGTACCACATTTTCTCTATCCACTCTTCAGTTGAGGGGCATGTAGGATGCTTCCAGATTCTGGCTATTACAAACAATGCTGCTATGAACATAGTGGAGCAGATGCCCTTGTTGTGTGAACCTGCCTCATTTGGATAAATGCCTAAGAGTGGAATTGCTGGGTCTAGTGGTAGATTAATTCCCATTTTCCTGAAGAATCTCCATACTGATTTCCAAAGAGGCTGTATGAGTCGGCATTCCCACCAGCAGTGGAGGAGTGTTCCTCTCTCTCCACATCCTCTCCAGCATAAATTGTCTTCGGTGTTTTTGATTCTAGCCATTCTGACAGGAGTAAGATGGTATCTCAGAGTTGTTTTGATTTGCATTTCCCTGATGGCTAAGGATGTTGAGCACTTTCTTAAGTGTCTCTTGGCCATTTTAGCCTCCTCTACTGAGAATTCTCTATTTAGCTCTGTACCCCAACTTTCAAGTGGATCCTTTGGTGTTTTGGAGACTTGTTTCTTGAGTTCTTTGTAAATTTTGGAGATTAGCCCTCTGTCAGATGTAGGGTTAGTGAATATCTTTTCCCATTCTGTGGCCTGCCTTTTTGTCTTTTTGGCTGTGTCCTTTGCCTTACAGAAGCTTTTTAGTTTCAGAAGGTCCCATTTGTTAATTGTCGATCTCAGTGCCTAGGCGACTGGTGTTATGTTTAGGAAGTGGTCTCCTGTACCAACTCGTTGAAGAGTATCTCCCACTTTCTCTTCTAAAAGTTTCAGTGTGGCTGGATGTATGTTGAGATCTTTGATCCATTTGGACTTAAGTTTTGTACAAGGCGATAAACATGGATCTATCTGCAGTCTTCTGCATACCAGTACCCAGCTATGCCAGCACCATTTGTTGAAGATGCTTTCTTTTTTCCACTGCACAGTTTTAGCTTCTTTGTCAAAAATCAGGTGTTCATAGGTGTGTGGGTTAAAATTAGGGCTTTCGATTCGGTTCCATTGGACTACCTGCCTATTTTTGTGCCAATACCAAGCTGTTTTCAGGACTATAGCTCTATAATAGAGCTTGAAGTCAGGTATAGTGATGCCTCCTGAAGTTCCTTTATTATATAGGGAAGTTTTGGCTATCTTGGGCCTTTTGTTTTTCCACATAAAGTTGATTAATGTTCTTTCCAGGTCCTTGAAGAATTGTGATGGAATTTTGATAGGGATTTCATTGAATCTATAGACTGCTTTTGGAAAGATTGCCATTTTTATTATGTTGATCCTACCAATCCAAGAGCATGGGAGATCTTTCCATTTTCTGGTATCTTCTTTGATTTTTCTTCAAAGACACAAAGTTCTTGATATACAGGTCTTTCACTTCCTTTGTTAACATTATCCCCAGGTATTTGATGCTGTTTTTGGCTATTGTAAAAGGTGATTTTTCTCTGATTTCTTTCTCAGTCACTTCATCATCTGTATATAATAGGGCCACTGATTTTTTTGAGTTTACCTTGTATCCTGCCACATTGCTGAAGGTGTTTATCAGCTCTAGGAGTAACCTTGTGGAGTTTTTTGAGTCACTTATGTAAACTATCATATCATCTGCAAATAGTGAAAGTTTGACTTCTTCTTTTCCTATTTGTATCCCCTTTATCTCCTTTTGTTGTCTTATTGCTGTAGCTAGAACTTCAAGTACAATATTGAAGAGATATGGAGAGAGTGGACAGCCTTGTCTTGTTCCTGATTTTAGAGGAATTGCTTTGTGTTTCTCTCCATTTAGTTTGATGTTAGCTGTTGGTTTACTGTATATTGCTTTTATTATATTCAGGTACGTTCCTGTTATCCCTGATCTCTCTAGGACATTTATCATGAAGGGGTGCTGGATTTTGTCAAAGGCTTTTTCAGCATCTAGTGAGATGATCATGTGGTTTTTCTTTCGCAGATTGTTAATATGGTGGATTACATTGATAGATTTTCTAATGTTGAACCATCCCTGCATTCCTGGAATGAAGCCTACTTAATCATGATGGATGATTTTTCTGATGTGTTCTTGAATCCGGTTTGCAAGTATTTTATTGAGTATTTTTGCATCGATGTTCATGAGGGAAATTGGTCTATAGTTCTCTTTCTTAGTTGTGTCTTTGTGTGGCTTGGATATCAAGGTTATTGTAGCCTCGTAGAAAGAGTTTGGCAGTGAGCCTCCTGCTTCTATTGTGTGGAATACTTTGACGAGTATTGGAATGAGCTCTTCTTTGAATTTCTGGTAGAATTTTGCACTGAAGCCATCTGGGCCTGGGCTTTTTTTGTTTGGGAGACTTTTGATGACTGCTTCTATTTCATTAGGGGTTATAGGTCTGTTTAGATTATTTATCTGTTCTTGATTTAGTTTTGGCAAGTGATATCTATCCAGGAAATTGTCCATTTCCTTTAAATTTTCAAATTTTGTGGAGTACAGATTTTCAAAATATGCCCTGATGATTCTCTTGATTTCCTCAGAGTCCGTTGTTATGTCCCCTTTTTCATCCCTGATTTTGTTAATTTGCATGTTGTCTCTCTGTCTTTTGGTTAGTTTGGACAGAGGTTTGTCTATTTTGTTGATTTTCTCAAAGAACCAACTCTTTGTTTCATTAATTCTTCTCAGTGTTTTCCTGGTTTCTACTTGATTGATTTCAGCCCTCAATTTGATTATTTCCTGGCGTCTGCTCCTCCTGGGGGAGTTTGCTTCTTTTTGTTCTTGAACATTCAGCTGTGCTATTAATTCTCTAGTATGACTGTTCAATAGTTTTTTCATGTGGGCACTTAGTGCTATAAACTTTCCTCTCAGCACTGCTTTCAATGTGTCCCATAAGTTTGTGTATGTTGTGTCTTCATTCTCATTGAAATCGAGGAAGTCTTTACTTTCTTTTTTATTTGTTCCTTTACCCAGGGATGGTGCAATTGTGCATTGTTCAATATCCATGAGTTTGTAGGGTTTCTGCGATTTGTGTTATTGTTGAATTCTAATGTTAATGCATGGTGGTCTGATAAGATGCAGGGGGTTATTCCAATTGTTTTGTATCTGTGGAGATTTGCTATGTTTCCTATTATGTGGTCAATTTTAGAGAAGGTTCCATGTGGTGCCGAGAAGAAGGTATATCCCTTTGTATTTGGGTGGAGTGTTCTATAGATGTCTGTTAAACCCAGTTGGATCATAACTTCTATTAATTCCTTTGTTTCCTTGTTAAGTTTCTGTCTGGAGGTCCTGTCTAGCAGTGAGAGCGGAGTGTTGAAGTCTCCTACAATTAGTGTGTGAGATTTTATGTGCATTTTGAGCTTTAATAATGTTTCTTTCACGAATGTAGGTGCCTTTGTATTTGGGGCGTAGATGTTTAAAATCGAGACTTCGTCTTGATGTATTTTTCCTTTGATGAATATGAAGTGCCCTTCTTCGTCTCTTTTGATTGATTTTAATTTGAAGTCTAATTTGTTAGATATTAGGATTGCTACACCCGCTTGTTTCTTGGGGCCGTTTGATTGGAAGATCTTTTCCCAGCCCTTTACTCTGAGATAACGTCTGTCTTTCGTGTTGAGATGTGTTTCTTGTGTGCAGCAGAAGGAAGAGTTCTGTCTTCGTATCCATTCTGCTAGTCTGTGTCTTTTTATAGGCAAGTTGAGGCCGTTGACATTGAGGGATATTAATGACCATTGATTGGTGATCCTTGTTTGTGCTTGATTTATTGTTAGTGAAGTTATTTTGTGTAGTTTCTCCTCCCTTTTTCCTTTGGTGTTTTGTAAAGTATGATTATATATTTCCTGTGTCTTTGTGAATGTAGTTATCTTCCTTGGCTCTAGGTTTTCCTTCTAGCATTTTCTGTAGAGCTGGATTCATGGATACTTATTGTTTAAATCTGGCTTTGTCATGGAATATTTTGTTTTCTCCATCTATGGTAATTGAGAGCTTTGCTGGATATAGTAGTCTGGGCTGGCATCCTTGTTCCCTTAGCGTTTGTAGGACATCTGACCAGGATCTTCTGGCTTTCATCGTTTCCATTGAGAAGTCAGTTGTAATTTGGATAGGTCTGCCTTTGTATGTTACTTGGCCTTTTTCTTTAGCTGCTCTTAATATTTTCTCTTTACTCTGTAGGTTTGATGTTTTGATTATTATATGGTGAGGTGACTTCTTTTTCTGGTCAAGCCTATTTGGTGTTCTGTAAGATTCTTATACTTTCATAGGCATATCTTTCTTTAGGTTAGGGAAGTTTTCTTCTATGATTTTGTTGAATATGTTTTCTGTACCTTTAAGTTGAAGTTCTTCACCTTCTTCTATACCTATTATTCTCAGGTTTGGCTTCTTCACGGTGTCCCATATTTCCTGGATATTTTGTGTTAAGGATTTGTTGGTTTTGAGATTTTCTTTGGTTGACAACCCTATATCCTCTAATGAGTCTTCAACACCTGAGATTCTCTCTTCTATCTCTTGTATTCTATTGGTGATACTTGCATCTGTAGTTCCAGACTGTTTACCGAGCTTTTCTATTTCCAGCATCCCTTCATTCTGTGTTTTCTTTATCGTTTCTATTTCAGCTTTCAATCCTTCAACTGTTTGAGCTGTTTCCTTAATTTTCTTGGTTGTTTTTTCTTGGTGCTCTTTAGATTCTTTGAGAGAATTGTTTATTTCTTGAATTTTTCCCCCATTTCATGGATTTTTTGTTTGTTTTTTCTTCTATTTCTTTAAGGGATTTCCTCGTTTCTTCTTTGAGGGTCTCCATCATCTTCATGAAATAATTTTTAAGGTCTGTCTCCTCTTCTTCATCTATGTAGTGCTTTTCGGGTCTTGCTGGTGTTGGATCCCTGGATTCTGGTGGGGTCATGTAGGTGTTTCTATTGCTGAGTGATCTCTTATTCTGTCTTCTTCCCATCTCTTCTTCCAGTGCGTGCTGGTGGGGTCTTTCCGTCTCCACTGGTCTCCTTCCTTACTGCAGCTGAAGCTGGGGATGCTGAAGCTGGACTCACTTGGGTTGGGGTCTTGGAGGGGTTGATCTCTTTCCTGAAGCTGGACTCCCTGGGGTTGGGGTCTTGGAGGGGCTGATGTCTTTCCTGTGTGGGCGGCTCTTCTGGAAGCCGGGAGCAGCCCCGAAGATGGAGGAGGATGGGTGATGGGCGGGCGGTCCCCGCTGGAGACCCAATCTCACCTGAAGCTGGGCTCCCTGGGGTTGGCGTCTTGGAGAGGCTGACCTCTTTCCTGTGTGGGCGGCTCTTCTGGAAGCCGGGAGCGGCCCCGAAGATGGAGGGGGATGGGTGATGGGTGGGCGGTCCCAGCCTGAGACCCAATCTCACCTGAAGCTGGACTCGCTGGGGTTGGTGTCTTGGAGGGCCTGATCTCTTTCCTGTGTGGGCGGCTCTTCTGGAAGCCGGGCCTGTGTGTTTTTTCAATACCTAAAGTGTACTTAGTGTTTCATATAATATATGAATTTCAGAGATGATCTTAATTAATACAGTTTAACCAGATCACATTGATTTTTTCTAAATTTGATAAGAATATCTTATTCTTTCACAGGAAGCACACCCTTCATGGCAGTCATCTTCTGACAGACATGATGTTCATTTCCATAAGTTATTGTAGTCAGTGCTGCAGTAAGCATCATTGTATAAATATCTCTGAGGTTTTTCCCTTTGGGTCAAATCAGTGAAATTTGTGTGTGTGTGTGTGTGTGTGTGTGTGTGCAACCTCCTTGAATGGAAAATATTAATTCTGTATGTCTGAAATGAAGGTGTAAATTATCAAAATGTATCAGATTTTAAAAGTTACAGTCATCATGATCATCATCACAACCACTTTCTGTATAACAGTCTGACAACCGTGTCACAAAGCAGAGCACCTCTCTCAGGCTGGAAACCTAGTGAGAGCTTTGGTCCTGATGTTACATACACATCTAAACATTGTAGAGGGAGTGTGTGATGCATTACCTCACAGAGGATTAGGACTAGCAACTCAGCATCCTGCTGCCTAACCCTGGTTTCCTCTACCTCCTTCTCCAATTGGACTAGGTCCTTATCAAAGAAGCACACAACTCATGAATATGCAAATACTGTGAGTCTGTGGTTGCAAATACAGGAATGTCCAGACCCAACAAGAACATAGGAAAAGTGTCTTCTCCACCGTCATTGGGCACACAGGTTTTCACCATCCTCTTCCTCATCTTAGTATCTGCAGGTAAGGGAATATCCCTTTCCAAACCTGAAGAGGAGACAGTGACTGAGGAGAAAATGACATCTCATATGTATTTCTCTCCACAGGTGTCCATTCACTGGTCAAGCTGCAGCAGTCTAGGGCTGAGCTAGGGAGGCCTGGGTCCTCAGTTAAGTAGTCCTGCAAGACTTCAGGCTATGGTTTCACAGACCAAACTATGCCCTGCATGAAGCAGGGCAAGGCTTGGAGTGGATTGGAAGTCTTTATTCTGGGAGTACTGGTACCACTTTATATCAGAATTTCCAAGGGCAAGGCCACACTGAGTACAAACAAATCCTTTAGCACAGCCTACATTGAGATCAGCAGCCTGACATTTGTGGACTCTGCAGTCTATTACTGTGCAAGACACACAGTGTTACAACAGCATCCTGAGTGTGTCAGAAACCCTGTAGGGGCAGAAAGTTGCTCTGGGTCTGAGATATCATAGTAGATCAGCCTGTGGAATTACTCAGATATAATCATTCCAAGCGTTTCTTTGTCTTTCAATTCACTGTCTTATAGAGTCTTTGTAAGCTTTTCTAAAGGACCACTGGGAATAAATTGATAGTGATTCAGAGTGCCCTTAAATTCACAATACCTTGATCAGCTTTTAGTAGTAACTATGTCTATTGACTTATTCCTTTTTAATAAAGTAAAATAGTAAGAACTATGGCAATACATTATGATGAAAATATCTTTTAAATCTAAGGTAACTGCTCCTGGAGCAGCTGGGAGTCATATATAATATGTATTAGGATAGTAAAGACAAACCAACAGCATGTGGATAAACAAAGCCCATTAACTAGTAC
Source organism: Mesocricetus auratus (assembly GCF_017639785.1). NCBI lineage: Eukaryota > Metazoa > Chordata > Mammalia > Rodentia > Cricetidae > Mesocricetus > Mesocricetus auratus. The sequence continues at coordinate 492,860 of NW_024429214.1, read as the reverse complement.
AATTTGGTTTACCTCTAACAAGGAAAGGCTGTTTGTTGGAAGAGGTCTGCACAGATTTTGGATTAGGTGCTTAAACCTCCATTGTGAATTCTAATTTTATGTCTTTATACTGATACATCTTATCATGGATTGCCTTTGAGAGTAATAATCAAATCTCTATTTGATTTAGAATTAAGGATAGAGCTGAGTGCCATGCTTACAGTCCTGAGCTGTGGAGTCTCCAACTATTTCTGAAGTACAACAATAGTTTACACTCACATTAGTCTGTGGATAAGGATTTCACATTCCTCACATTATATTCATTTTAATTGGAGTATAAATGTTACATTAAAGTTGGTTTAACTTGCATTTCACTGTTAGTTAAGGACTATGATTACCAGACATAGGGAAACCAAGCATAAACAGAACAGGTAATTCTCCCTCCTGATCAGGTTTCCTAGTGTAAGAAGAGGCTATGATGCCTACAGGCAAAAAAGTCACCAGTAATCTTACACTGTAATGGACCCAGCAGCTCACAATATCAGCCTTCCAGGAAAATGTAACCACTAGTTTCTGACTGTTACGTAGTGACCAACTACTTGCTCATTGTACATGTGACCTGCTATGTAGGACAGATTTATCCCAGGCAAACAATTTCCAAACACAAGAATTCCCATTACATAGTGCTAGTAACCCTAGCTGCCTTTACAATGGTCATGTTGGCATACTGCCATATAATATTTATGTTTAAATTCAGTTGATTATTACTGAGCTCATCCTTGATACTTGAAGCTTCTGTGTGCTCTATAATGATCAATGTAGACATTCATGAATGGTTAAAGTGCCGAGAATGAATGACTGAATTCTCACACTCAGATGATTCATCTGTATCAAGCTTCCACCCACAGCTCAAGGACCATCACAAAGAGGGACAGAAGAGAAAGTAAGGTCTAGAATATGGAGTGGATGGACATAAAATGATCTCTTCAGGACTTGACGAGGTCATTGTACATAACAACTCACAGCAGCTATACTTACCAGCAGAAGATCTGCAGAAACTCAATCCACAGAAAATACAGTATGAGATTCTTAAATTGGCTGTGGAAGTAAAGTAAGCAATATCAGTTTGACCCCTTGTGCCCACATGGTAGAATATAGCAATCTTTCATCCTGATTTATATGTTCACTTTTACATGATACAAATTTTATGATATGGCTATTGTTCCTATGTTGTACAGTAGTTACACATTTAACAACTTGTTTACTTGCTTCTGTGTGTGTTTTTGTGTGTTTTTGTATGTATGTGTTGTTTTATGATCTGCTTGTGTTCCCTTTAAGTTCTTGAGTTAGAAATTAGGTGATTATCATCAAGAAGATTCTTTTGGGGACATTGTTTGCTGAAATATTCCTGTGTTCCTGTTTTCCTCACTTATATTTCAGATTTCCAATGCAAGAACTCTGAACTCCAATGGTGCCTCTGTGCCGTCATATCTCTCCTGTATTTGTGAGCATATTGTGTTTTGAAAACTCTTGAGTTTGATGCTTGTCGCCACATATGATATTTGGTTAATGGATAGCAGAATGATCATATAGGGATGGAATATTCCTAACACTTTCTTCTGACTCTGATTTCAACAGGCTTTGCTTCTGCCAGGTTCACTACATGATTTACAGTTTCTAAAGGGAATCTGGGTATTTGAGTATCCTAAACAAAGCTTCACAATACCACTGCCCCTCTTAGGTCTATATCATATACAGAAGTATATGAGCTGACCTACATTCTGGTCTGCTTGACTTTGTTGATAAACTGTGAGACAAGCACTGTTTTCCTATGATATCCCAAAGATCAGCTGGCTCATCTATAGTTGTGGACCTGGATCTCACGTAAAGTTGAATTAGTAAATTAACAGATATATGAGTTTATTATTCAATTGTCCTGTCAGCATGCCAGTCAGCACTCAAATACTGAAGCTTGCACATAAAGCAATTGGGTGTCATTCTTCATAATTAAATATACTGACTGAGAAATCAGGCAGATGTGCATCCTGTATTTAACTTGAATGTGTGATGGAAGTTAGGGCATCTTTCTGAGAGAGCTGCACAGGCTCACTTGGATGACATTTTTTCCTTCCTTGGGAGCAAACCTCTAGCAGCAAAAGGCTCAAACAGAATCCATGAAATTAGGGTATTATGGCTTTGTTGTCTGAGGGCATTAAGGCAAAAGACATGCACACACTCCATTGAGAATTTCCTTCTCTATTTTTTCTATAGTCTTTCTTCCGTGTTCTATATTCACTTTTCCTCATCTCTATCCAGAAATGCCCCTTTTTTACGTCTTCATGATCTCATTTTTATTTATTGAATTTTATTCACTAGAAGCCTGTTTGTTTTTCAAGTACAGCAAGGTGTTGTAGATTGATGGGGAAGACATTGGATTTGGGGAGGGAGGAAGAAGTATGGGATACAGCTGCTTCTATCAGCATGTGTTTCCTCTATGTTCCACAGTTTGGATGGAGCAAGAAGTAAGTGTGATCCCTATGCTACAACAATATTACAGTGTAATGAATTCCTGGGAAATATAGAAACTTATCACATGGATTGAAAAAGGAATAAAAACTTGAGCAGTGCCTGCTTCCTAATCAGAAATCAGAACTCAGGAAACCAAAAAGAATATTGACACTGCCCTGAGACCATAAAAATACAGGAGCAGCAACTATGTTCATAGCAACATGAATAATAAAATCCAAACTTGGAAACAATCTAGAGGAAGCTCAACTGAAGAATGAGTATAGAAAATGTGGTACATTTACGCAATGGAGCCCTTATTTCACTGCACTAAGAAAAGATGACATTCTAAAGTTTGCAGGCAATTGAACAGAACTAGAATAAAACATACTTAGTGAGATAACCCAGACCCAGACAGACAAATATAGCATATACTAAATCATAAGTGGATACCAGATGTAAAGCAAAAGATATCAAGCCTAAAATTCACTACCCCAGAGAAGCTAGAGCCCTCTTCCAGAAACAGATGGAAGCAGATACAGAAATCCACAACTAACCATTGGGTCAAGTCCTAGAGTACAGAGTACAATCAAAGTGAGGAAATAGTGATAATATGAACAAAGGAGTAAAGACCATGATGGGGAATCCCACAGAATCAGTTGACTTGAGCTACTGAGAAATCAGTTACTAAGATCTGACAAATGGGGAATCTGCATTAGATGTATCTAGACTCCCTTAATATAGGTGATTGTGGTACAAATGGGAAAACACATGAGGCTACCGCCAGTGGGTCCAAGCTATAACACTAATGCACAAACTGACTTATTGGAGTCCATTCTATTTTAGGAGATACCTCACCCAGCCTATACATAAGTGTTGGAGGCACGTGGGTCCTGCCTAAAGGAAATGATGTGAAAGACTCTCTAGAATTCCAAGGGGAGGACTTATCTTTTCCAAGGAATAGATGGGATGTGGGGAGAAAGTAGGGGAGGGGGAGAAGAGGAATTAGGAGGAACTGTCATTGGTATGCAGAAAATAAAATATAAATTTAATTGAAATATAAAATGCTACAAAATAAATTGAATTGAGTAAGAGCAAAAAATACAGGAGAGAAGAGTTGGGTGGGAAGGTTGGGCTGTGAAGTTGAGGTGGGATCATGCCAAGGTGTGTCTTGCCATACAAGTCTTTTACTCGTTTGGTTAGAGTTACTAAAGGGTGATGTGGTGAGTTTATTCTTCTGTATGTATGTCTTTCAAATTGGTTAATGATATAAAATACTGTTTCATCAATTAGGCAGCAAGATAGACCTATTTGAATTGGTTATGTGCTCTTGTTTTAATTTTGGGACATGATATATATTTTACCCAGAATATTGTTCATTTCCTTTAACTTTTCAAATTTTGTGGATATTTGTTTTCAAAGTAGGACCCGATGATTCTCTGGATTTCCTTAGTGTCCTTTGTTATGTTTCCATTTTCATTTCTAGTTTTGTTAATTTGTGTTATCTTTCTCGGCATTTTGGTTAGTTTAAGTAAAATTTTAGCTATCTTGTTGATTTTCTCAAAGAACAAACTCTTGGTTTCATTGATTCTTTGTATTGTTTTCTTTGTTTCTAGTTTGTTTATTTCTGCCCTCAATTTTATTATTTTCTTGTATCCAGTCCTCCTGGGTTAGTTTGTTACTTTTTTTCTAGAGTTTTCTAGTATCTTCCTATGGGTTTTTACTTCTATGAATTTTCCCATAGTTTTTTTTTCAATTTTAGGTATGCTTGGTCTTGAATTTCATTGAATACTGGGCCTTCTCCTGCTCACCTTTATCTGCTGGAGTCCAAACACATCCAAACACTGGATCCCCAGGGAGACCTGGAGGCAGTCATCTGCCACCATCCCAATTTTGGACTTTGACCCACTAGGAAATGTCAGTGCAGGGCCTGCCTAGCTTTCCCTGATTGAGTTCCCTGATTCATGCTTCTGAGAACTTTTCTGAAACTGAATCCCCCAGAGATCTCTACAGGCAGACTGAGCCATCCAGTTTCTGTCCCATTAGATTCTTGGACCCACATGCACCCACTGGAAGAGAGTCTTCCACCCATACCCACCAGAAGAAGGGGTGGACCCACCTGTAGCCACTGGTAGAATGGAAGGAAAGATGACAATATGAGAACACATTCCACATCTGGGCAGTAGTGTAACATGCCTTTAATTCCAGCACCAAAAAATGTAAGAAATGAATAAATCTCTTAAGAAAGCAGGGAAGCCAAAAAAGTTAAACAGTTGAAGGAAACAATTCAAATAGTTGATGCCCTGAAAATAGAAAGAGAGTGTCAGGGGCCTTCCCATAAACCAGTTCTGGCAGCATCATGTCCTCCAGACCACCCTGTCACCTTTTCTGAAATAAAGCAAATTCCAAGTACCAGGCCTACATTTTATCTGTCAGTTAAAGATTAGCTTAATTGAGACTACCTAGTCTATCAGAAGGTAAGCCTAAACAAAGACAATAAATTGTAGTAGATAGGATTGGACCTGTTGTCATGTTAACAGGCAACACAGGATGTTGTACCCCTGACCCCTTGCCCTGCCAGCATCCTTGCAGCTGCAGTATACCCCCATTCCTTGCCCTCCTCATTTCCTACTACTGTCTTTAAAAACCCTTGGAATGAATAAAGTTTTGTCAATTTGATCAGAATACTGTCTTTTTGTCCTTCCTCATATCTCCTGTCCCCCATCTTTCTCCTAGGTGTCCTCCAGACCTACATTGAATGTCATGCAGGAAAAGGCATTTTTGTCACCAACGTTCGTGGCCTTAATTTGGATAGCCAGGATGAAGATGCCGCTCATGAAGAGCATGACCGTTTCAGAGTGTCCCCCAGGGGATGGCAGGGCCTTCATTTTAGTGACAGAAAAGAGCAAGACAACAAGTTGGTGAGCAGTGGCAGAGATATTCTGGAAAAGTAAGTGATGGGACAGGAGATTTCTTGGCAAAGTCTCTTTATTTCCGGGCTCAAGGAAGCCCTCAAGATACGAGGGATATGGTTTAAACACAAAGATTTAAAGAGGTTTTAGCTTATCTTGGAGGTGTTTGTCCCTAGAGGGACGATAAATGAATAGATAAAAAAGGGGAGTGCCTACAGCCATCAAGATTATTAATGGAATATATGAGAAATATTATTAGTCATCGTACATTTATTTATGTATATTTTGATTGCCAGGAGAGCTGAAATAAGGAAAACTTAATTAGAGAAAATTTTAGCATTTAAAAGTTTTAAAAGGATCCTTCACCTCTCACAGAAGCCATTACTGCAGCTGTATCAAACTTTCTGCATATTTGTAGAACAGCTGGAAGCATCTGGCCCTGAACTGGTTAGCAGTTTGATAAGAGACCTCAGTGCCTACTAAGGAATGGCTAGATGAGAAAAAAAACAGGACAGAGATATTGGGAACTAGAAATACAGAGAGGCAGAAACCTAATGGTAAGATTCAATGGAAGCTAAGAGGCTTGAAAGATTTAGCAAAATCGCTCTCATGGGAGATAAGAACTTTCCAAGTTTCCTCAAATCAGAGAAATGTACCTTTGTCTAAGGCAACATCAAACATAGATCAGCCGAGGGGCAAGCACCCCTCAAGACATGGACAGCAGCCGAAACAGTTCAGAGGTCTCCAGTGCAGGTTAGTGTTAGAGAAGTGGCAAATAAAACAATACAAACAAGCAAACAAAGGAGAACTCAATACCTTCCCATTTGTTATGGGGTGCCCACTGAGGAAGGACAATACAAAGATATAGATCAGCAGCTAACTCTTGAGATAGCAGTGTACAAATAGATTTGCCCAGCAGCTGAGAGGACTTGGAACAAGCTTCCAGCCACCAGGACACCGGCTAAATTATTTAGAAAGAGCAGGCAAGGACCTAAGGAGTTATTTCAAAATTTTGTCTCCAAGCTAATGCAGGCTTCATCCAAAATAAGGGGAGATACATGTGTTGAACCTTTGATTGAGACAACTAACTTATAAAATTGCTGATACATTATGACAGGTCATGCTAAGGTCTTATAGAGATGAAAGTGACATAAATGAGTCTATGTAAGATTTGTTCAGATATCGGGCCTTATAGAGAAAAAAAGATAACATAGATGAATTTGTATTTATTTAGATTTTGGATGTTGCTTTACAGAGACTTCAATTATGGATATTTCAACTAACTAATCATAACCTAGACAAAAGGAGAGATGAGAGATATGTGTACATGGTCGGTGTGCATGGTGTCTCCACACCAGTATGTTTGGAAGGTGAGTGTAAATGATTGAATGTTGACAAAAGCAACTGTTCTAATTGCCTTGGATGTGATTAAAAAAGATACTTAAATCACTTCGGATATAGTTAAAAAGCTGTAAACATTGCTTTAGATATAGAAAAAAGAATCATCCATTCTGTCAGTCAATGTCTTAAGAGGAAAGATAACTGATTTAAGCCTTTAAAGCCAGTCAATACAAAATTGCAGAAGTCTACAGCATGGCCTAGGATTCAAGAGAATGTTTGTGGATGATTATATGGAGCTTAATAGAGGATAGGTTACAGAGATCCTCCTAAATTTTTATGGTTAAAATTATAAAATCTAGAAAATAGAAGTTAAAACATGATTTTAAAATGTTTTTTAGGGAACCACAGCTTGGTCAGGCCACACCATCAATGGTGTCAGTGTAGATGTAAATTAGGCCATGTCAGCTAAGATGCAAATGAGGCCTTGTCAGCTAGTGAGAGCTTTACCTGATTAGATTGGAAGACTGGTCACAGAATTTGATAAATTTTCTGAAGTTATTTGGGACACATGTTATATTCTAATAGAAATTATACCTCAATTTGGAGAATTAAAAATGATAGTTTACAATCTTTTTAGTGATTTTCAGAAATTGTTGGGAAATATAAAATGTTTATGCCCTTTTTTAAAATAGGTCTACTAGTGATTTAATACATTGGATGAGATTGTAAAAGAAAATAGTGATCTGAATTCACCTGGACAGTTATCTTAAAGAAGGTAAAAAGGCCCAGTGTCAGAAAGTATAGTCTAGCATCAGCAGATGTCAACATTTCTCATGCAACAACAAAAAAAGGATTCTTTAACTCAGGCTGGTCAGATTGAATTTCAGTCCATGATGGAGGAGAGGAGATACTCACTAGAAAAAAAAGGCCACAAGTTTCAATTTCTGCAGTTGCTTATGTTCATAAATGATTAATGATTAGGATTAAAACAGTATCTATGTATTTTGGGCAGGATACATCTAAATAAGATATGATAAGTCTTGCATAGTTGCTAAGGTCACAGTGTCTGGCAGTTATCCCCTGGGTCAAAGAATCTTTACAAATAGCAGGGGACCTTTATGACAAACAATTACCAGAGGAATGTTAAGAGGAATGGTGGATAGTTGCCTCCCCTCCTCTGAGAGCAGGGGCTACGGCACCCCTGATTTAAGGAGTTATATCTTCCTTTACCATTAAGAAGTTGCCTATCTCTGTATAGATTTAGGGTTCAAATTTTACACTTTTAATTTTATTTTTTGGTCCCTCAATATATATTATCTATACAAAACAACAAGTTGTTTCAGAAGAGTTATTTGTGGGCAACTGCTTTGCTCAGTATTCAGGGAGAATTGATAATGAGTTTACAGCTCATAGGCAGTTACAGTTTGAGTTAATACATCCTTTTATGTCCTCAAAAATAGTAAAAAATATTCCTGTATAAAATGTTGTGCTAGTTTTTACTAATAGTTATTCTAATGAAAGAATAAATTATGGTATAGATGGTAAGAAATGTGGAGAGCAAACTACTCTGGCTTCAGCCCTGATAGTCGAGTTATGAGCTGTTACAGTGGTTTTTCAACTTCTAGCACATAATTCACTTAATTGTATAGTGACAATCATTATGTTTTTGAAGCTCTTCAAATAATAAAGACAGTTAAGTACATTAAAACTAACAATGATCAGGTTAAAATATTATTTAAACAAATTCAAAATGCAATTGCCATGTTTTGTGGGTAACATAAGAGCTTGTTAGAACCTTCCCAGCCCACTTGCTAGGGAAAACAAGTCAACAAATAGATTAATAAAGTTGGTCACTTTGACTCTGGTGGACAGACCTCTGCAGTCTCATCAGTTTTCATCATTAAAATACCGAAAGTCTAGGAAAGCAATTTGGTTTAGCTAGAGAGATTGCTTGTCAAAATTTGGGGTGTTCCCATTATATTTATTTGTAATTTATTTAAGAGTAAACTCTAGAGGCCTACTTACTAATCATTCATAATAATAAATTTATGCAATCATGTTTCAGAATTTGACAAGTAGAAATATGTACACATAACAGTTCATTGGTATTCAGGGTTTTTTTGTGGTCACCACAAAAACTGAAAAGTCACCAGGCATGTGATAAGTCACGTTTAAAATGTTTACTTACGTGGGAGTTCCAAAAGGGATAAAAAACAGACAATAGGTCTGGATATTTTAATAAGACATTGAGCCTTTTTGTACTTAATAGAAAATTAATCAGAACAGGTATTCCTTATAATCCACAAGGAAGTATAGAGCATGCTCATAGCTCCTTAAAAATGAAATTTAATTTCTTCTTTGACCCAGGAGTGGTGCAATTGTGTATTATTCAATTTCCATGAAGTTGTAGGGTTTCTTCAATTTGTGTTGTTGAATTCTAATTTTAACACATGGTGGTCGGATAAGATAAATGGAGTTATTCCAATTTTTTGTACCTGTTGGGGTCTGACATGTTGCCAAGTATGTGGTTGATTTTTGAGAAGGTTCCATGTGGTGCTGAGAAGAAGGTACATTCTTTTTATTTGGAAGGAATGTTCTATAGATGTCTGTTAATCACGTTTGGGTTATAACTTCTATTAGACTTTTTGCTTCTATGTTAAGTTTCTTTCTGGTATTTCTGTCTAGTTGTGAGAGGGAGATGTTGAAGTCTCCCACTATAAATGTGTGGGGATTTATATGTGATTTGAATTTTAGTAACATTTCTTTTACAAATGCAAATGCCTTTGTATTTGGGGCATAGGTGCTCAGAATTGAAACACCGTCTTAGTTGATTTCTCCTGTGATTAGTATGTAATGACTATCTTCATCTGTTTTAATTGATTTTATTTTAAAGTCTAGTTTGTTAGATACTAGGATTGCTATGCCCACTTGTTTCTTGGGTACATTTGATTGGAAAATCATTTCCCAACTTTTAACTCTGAGGTAATGTCTGCCTTTGAAGCTGAGGTATGTTTCTTGTATGCAGCAGAAGGATGGGTTCTGTCTTCGAATCCATTTTGTTGGCCTGTGTCTTTTTGTGTGTGAATTAAGACAATTAATATTGAGGAATATTAATGACCTTTGATTGCTCATTCTTCTTTGCTGTGGAATTGTAGGAATGGTTGTTGTTGTTAGAATTATTTGTGGAATTCCACCTCTTTTGTCTTTTGGCTGTTGGTAAGGTGGGATTACCTAATAACTATGTTTTTCTGGCTGTAGTTAACTTCCTTGGTTTGGAGTTTTCCTTCCAGAAGTTTCTGTAGGGCTAGAGTAGTGCATGTGTTTTTTAGTCTAGTTTTGCCTTGGAATATATTGTTTTCTCCATCTATAGTGATTGAAAGCTTGGCTGGGTATAGTAGTCTGGACACACATCCATGGTATCTTAGTGTTGGTAGAATATCTATCCAGGACCTTCTGAATTTCGGAATTTCCATGGAGAAGTCAGGTGTAATTCTGATAGGTTTTCTTTTATATGTTACTTGGCCTTTTTCCTTAGCTGCTCTTAATATTCATTCTTTATTATGGATATTTGGGGTCTTGAGTATTATGTAGCGAGGGGATTTTTTTATGATCCATTCTATTTGGTGTTCTGTAAGCTGCTTGTTCCTTCCTTGACATGTCTCTCTTTAGGTTGTGAAAGTATTCTTACTTTCTTCTTCTATACAGATTATTTTTAGGTTTGGTCTTTTCATGGTGTCCCATATTTCCTGGATATTTTGTGTTAGGGATTTGTTGGATTTTCTTTGGTTGATGAATCAATTTCTACTTGTGTATCTTCAACAGGTGAGATTCTGTCTTCCATCCCTCATATTCAGTTGGTTATTCTTGTTGTACTACATGTGCAAGAATAACCAACTGAGCTGAACTCAAGGAACCCAGGGACACAGAGGGAGGACTGATGAGCAAAGGGGTAAGACTAGGCTGTTTTAACCCTCAGAAACAGCTGGCCTGACAAGGGTTAGCTCTTGAATCCCAGACTGATGGCTGGGAATCCAGCATGGGACTGATCAAAAACCCTGAATGTGAGTGTCAGTGAGGAGGCCTAGGATATATATGAGGCCTTGGGTAGTAGATCAGTTTTTCCCTGGCATACAAATGGACTTTGGGTGCCCACCCACAATGAGAGATGCACTCTCACCCTGTTCTCTTGGGGGAGGCCCTAGGCCCTACCCTGGATGAAATGCCAGACTATGGACATCCATATGTAGGACTTCCCCCTCCCTGGGGAAAGGAGGGGTTATTGGGGGGGTTGGTGGGAGTGTTTGGGAGTAGGAGAGGGGAAGGGAGAGGTACCTGGGGTTGACATGTGAAGCAACCTTGTTTCTAATTTAAATTTAAATAAAAAATTAAACAAAAATGTAACTTGCAAAATAGGGGGTAATATAGTATTGTCACTAATCCAGACCTGGTAAGTTTTTATATGTGAAAATGAAATGGCTTATTCCATGTTTCCTACAAATTAGACAGGGTTATATGTATTAGCCACATTCTCCCAGGTGTATAGTTTATTTCAGAATTGAGCCAGTAGATTATGTTATTCCTAGACTTAAGAGAGCCATCTAATTCTTCTCCTTGTTAGTGGAACTTGGAGTACCAGGGGCCATAACCACCAGTCCCTCAGGCATGGGAGTAACCTTTGTCTCCACATGATGCATTAAATCATGAACTCTTCATTTTAAATTTTTTAAATTTGAATGCCAGTGAACAACCTACTACAGATAGATTTTGGCATCATGGAAGTCGAGTGAATTTACCTCTCCTCAGACAAAACATTCATACACTAGATAGTGGAAAAGACCCAATTTGGTGTGGAGGGAATTTTTGTGTTTTCTTACATGAAAAGAACAAAGCTTTGTGACTGCCAAAACTTGGTGGCATGCATGGACTGGAGAATAACCCTGACCTGAAACCATAGAAAGATGTCCAAACCGGTTCTAGTGAAGCATGCTGAACCAGTGTTCCTGACTCTACATAGTCCCCTTCCCATGCAGTTTCCAAATTTCCTCAACCCATCAAAACCTCTGCAATCTCACTCTCTTCCCCATGCAATCTCTGCTTACCTGATCCCTGAGAATGCTGGGCCTGTCATGATGGCCTTACCACCTGCATTTACTCATACCCCATAAATTCTGCCCCTATGTTTTACATTTTAGTTAAATTGATTCCCTTCTTTAACTATTATTCTAATCAAGATGTGCTTTTGAGGCTGGAAACCATGGGAACAGGCAATAGGATTTCATTCTTTGTGCTCTCAAACAAGGAGGAATCTGTTTCTATTTTAACAAAACAGAGAGAGTTAAATTTAGTATGAAGAAAAACAGTGTGTCTAGAGAGAGAAAGACAGGAGAATTGGTATAAAAATTGTTTTCTACTTCTCTCAGGCAATCCACCTTATTGTCTAATATTTTGGGTCCCCTTTTACACCTTAAATTTATTATTTCTTTTAGCCCATGGGCCCTTAGACATCTGAAAGACTTTATTAAACAGCGTGTAGATAATCTTGCCACAAGGCATATTCAGTTGTATTCAGAGGCTGGTCATGAAGGAGAGTGGTCCTTACCAGAAGGCTGATGAAAGTGATGACAAGGAGGAAGGTGAATTTCACCTAATGTTCCCAGTCACTACATAGGAAAGAGGAGACAAACTCCCCTGGGGCACATAATCTGCTCATGGCCCCTGTGCAACCCAGCCAGGGTCCTTGACAAGCCCTTTTCGCGCAAAAATAAATAACCACCACCATTGATGGCTTGCCTATGATAGGCTACCTTCTGATGCTTTCACTCTCTTAAGACAGGAGATTTGATGGTTGGCAAAGTGATCCAATCACAGATTAGGTTGGAAGTCCCTTAGATCGATTCCTAAGACAGGCTTCATCATCCTTGTGATTTTTTTCAGGTAACTTATAGTCCAGCTGAATCTACTTTTTGTTTATCCAGAAAGGTGGAGATGTCAGGGGCCTCCCCCTAAGCCAGGTCTGGCAGCATTATGTTTTCCAGACCTCCCTGTCACCTCTTCTGACATAAAGCAAATTCAAAGAATCAGACCGATGGTTTATCTGTCAGTTAAAGATTAGCTTAATGGAGACTCCCTCATCTGTCAGAAGGTAAGCCTACACAAAAACAATAAATTGATTGTGATAGATGGGATTAGACCCTGCTATCCAGTTTACCAAGCAATACAGGAGGTTCTACCTGCTGACCTCTTTCCCTACCAGCGTCCTTGCAGTTGCAGTACACCTCCAATATTTCCCCTCCTCACTTCATCCTACAGTCTTTAAAAACCCATTGGAAAGAATAAAGTTTGGTTGACTTGATAGGAATCCTGTCTTGTCCTTCCTCGTATCTCCTGTCCCCCACCTTTCTCCAAGGTGTCCTCCAGACCTATGTTGAATGTCCTGCAGGATGGGGCAATAGAGGAAATAAAGAAAACTGAAAATGCAAGGAATGCTGAAAATAGAAAATCTGGGTAAATAATCACAAACTACAGATGCAAGCATAACAAACATAATACAAGAAGTGGAAGAGAGAATCCCATGTGTTGAATAACCTAGAGGAAATATTGCCATTGACCAAAGAAAATCCTAAATCTAACAAATCCTTAACAGAAAATGTGCATGAAATGTGGGACACCATTAAAAGACCAAACCTAATACCTTTTAGTAATTTATTTCATCTTTTTATCTTCATTTCACATTCCAACCATAATTCTCCCTCATAATTCTCACACTGACTCCCCTTTCCTCTCTCCATCTATCACCCTGTCTTCTCCTCATGGGGAAGACGTCCCATGAGGAGTCAAAGATGTCTGGCACAATCAGTTTGGGCAAGGCCAAGTGTTACATGTGGATTAATTCTGAGCATGGCATCCCACAACGTGGAATGGACTCCAAAAATAGCTTATGTAACATGTTTGTATCAAGGTACTACTGCCAGTGGCCTCTCAACTACACCAAGTTTCATTACTGTCTTCTACATCCAGACAGCCTAGTTCAGTACCCTGAATTCTTCTCCACAGCTGTCAGCCTAGAGTTCATGAGTTTCAATGAGCATGGTTAAGCTGCTTCTGGAAGTTTATCCATCATGATCTTAACCTCTTTTGCTCAGGTATTCCATCCTCCTGTTTGACAGGACTTCTGGGCCTTTTGTGGTACTGGGATTGTGGAACTCCATGATTGGTTCCATCAATGACTGGAAAAAGGCTCTATGATGATAGTTGGGGTATTTGCCAATCTGTTTACAGGAATAGACCAGTTTCTGCATCCTTTCCAGTATTACTAGGATTCTTAGCTAGGGCCATCCTTGTGGCTTCTTGGGAAGTAACCTAGCACAAGTTTTCTCACTATCCCCACAGTGGCTCTCTATATTAAGTTTTCTTTTTCATTATTCTATTACTGCATGACTCCCTACCTTATCCATTCCTTTTCCTCATTTTCTCACTGGCCCTCCTATTGGCCTTAACAATACTATCCCCCAATTTACCCAGTATATCTGATCTAATTTCCATTAACTGTGACATCCTTGCATCCCTATCAGGGTCTACTTTTGGCCTTGCTTCTCTGGAACTGTGGATTATCATCTGGCATTCATTTTTTTCCACAATACAGACACTTATATGTGAATAAATACCAGGTTTGTTTCTTTGACACTGGGTTATCTCACTCAGTATGGTTTTCTCTAGCTCCACCCTTTTACTTAAAATTTTTATGAGCTCATCATTTTTGCAGCTGAGTAGTAGTTCATTGTGTAAATGTCTGCCATTTTCCTCATGCAGTTATCAAGTGAGGGGCAACTCAGTAGCTTCCAGGTTCTGTCAATTATGAATTATTCTTCTATGAACATTGCTGATCAAGCATCCTTGTAGTATGATTGAGCATCCTTTGGGTATATGCCCAAGAGTGTTATCACCTGGTCTTGAGATAGATTAATTCCCAATTATCTTGGACACTTATAAGATTATGATTTCCAAAGTGGCTGAACAAGATTTCATTCCCACAACCAGTGGACTATCAAGAGTTTTATCTTTGACATTATGACATGTGTAAGATGGTATCTCAGAATTATTTTGATTTGTAATTCTCTGATGATTAAATACATTGAGTACTTCCATAAATGTCTTTTGGCTATTTGAGATTCTTCTGATATAAATTCTTAGTTTAGATCTGTCCCACAATTTTCAGTTGGGTTATATTGTATTTTGACATCTGATTTCTTGAGTTTGGTATATTTAGGTGATCAGTCCTCTGTCAGATGTGAGGATGTTTAAAGTATTTTTACCATTCTGGAGGCTGCCATTTTGTCTTATTGATGGTGCCCTTTGCCTTACAGAAGTTTTTCTGCTTCAGGAGGTGCCATTTATTGATTGTTGTTTTCAGTGTCTGTGCTACTAGGGTTATATTAAGGAAGTGATCTCCTATGCCAATGGGCTGCATACATTCTATGGTATATCAAATGCCAGGATAAGTGACAACATCTTCTGGCCTCCAAAATTAGAGTATGCATGCATCTGTTACACACACACACACACACACACACACACACACACAATAAATACCAAATACCAAATGCCCCTGAACATAAATACCTGTGTATAAAATTCAGAAAGGCAAAAATGAGCATTTAAATTTATAAAAATATCCTGTAGCAGATAATTATACTCTAAGTATATGGAATAAAATTACTTTAATTTAGCTGATACATTCCTTTATTTGCTAAGCTATTTTCAGGTAAGTTGCCTACTTCAATATCTTGAGTATTCTAAGGAATCATTCAGTGAACATTCATGAGCAATTGTCTCTTGGCTATGCTGATTTCAGAATGTTGCAGAAGAATTATAAATGGAACTTATGACAGTTCTTTTTTCATTTAATAAACACCACATTATGTTTTCCATGTAGTGACTTTAGTGTAAATTCACAATAAAAGTATATATGGCATCTCTCTTGCCACTGTACTTCTTCATTAATTATCCCTCACTTTTTATGATAACTCTTTTCAGGTTGAATAATGGACTGTCAATGTAGTTTTGATCTGTGATTCCAGAAACCTCAATATCTTTAAAATTGTTACATTCCCATACACTTCAATATAATTGAAAATTAAAATTCAACACCTAATTTTAAAATGGATGTATTGCCAACTTCTAAAAGCTTTAG
Source organism: Mesocricetus auratus (assembly GCF_017639785.1). NCBI lineage: Eukaryota > Metazoa > Chordata > Mammalia > Rodentia > Cricetidae > Mesocricetus > Mesocricetus auratus. The sequence continues at coordinate 476,933 of NW_024429214.1, read as the reverse complement.
GATATATATATATATATATATATATATATATATATATATATATATATCAAGTTGACATTGGTGACATCATTGTCTTCTCTATTATATTCTTGGATAGATAAACAAAACATAGAATTTTTCTCATTCTGGTTATAGGAAATTCTTCTTTTGTCCTGCATAATCACCAGTCATGCAAGTGAATCATATATATATGGGTAGACAAACTAGCTATATCTCTCCATATCTATACCATTATCTTTATCTATATCTATATCTGAGTATATCTATATATGTATAGTGAAACATTAAACAAAATCCACCACATTACCTCTATTCTTTCACTTAATTTTATGGTTCAGAGGGCAGTAGTCTATCATTGCCTCAGTATAAAGAATGTACTTTACAACAGACCTATTCAACCCAAGTTCAGTGACTTCATAAACTACTTCTTATACTTTCATTGAAACTTTGATTTATTTTTTCAGTGTTATTGGAGTTTGACCCCACTGTCTCAGGAATGCAAGACATGTGCTTTACCACTTAACTGCTTCTTGATTCTTGCTCTCTTCATACATATTTATATATTTCATGAGTTCATTCAGGCTAAATAACAATTAACATACAATACTGATATAATACAAAGCATTTCTGGAGAAAGAACAAATATGCTCACTTTAGAATATTATGAATAGGTGGTCCATGTGATAGTTTTACATTCAGAGATTAGAATAACTCTTGGTATTGATATCTGTTTTTGTCTTTTGAGGATATTGACCTTTAAATTTCATTCATCTCTGTGCCCCTAATATCTTTTCTTATATTTCAGATATATTCAAATATATGCTAACCTACACTCACAATCCTACACTCTTTAGAGACTCTCCATCTATGCCCTTCAATATTATATCTACCCACGATGAGTTAATCAACTTCATCCTGTTCAAGAAAAGAATGGAAACAACATGCTCATTCATACAGACAAACTACATTATACATCAGTTGCTTTCTAGATAAGGGTCATTTTATAAAAGACTTTTAAATTTTATTTTACATTTTTCTTCCTTTTTTGTTTTTAAAATTAAAATCTAATGAGGTAACTTTTGTGCCCATTTTAATACATTGAATAGCTACAATAGTCCTTTACTTTAGCTCTCTCTCTCTCTCTTTCTCTCGCTCTCTCTCTGTCTCTCAAACTTACAAAAATCAATTTTTATACTGAGATTTTGACCTACATATGATGTCTGAGATAGGGTCAGTAGAAAGTCTAATATGCCAGAATAAAAATATTACTCCATATTTTTATATTGCCCACAACAGAATTTTGTTACTACTTATTAGGTATTTTAAACAGGCATTGAAATGATCAACTGTGCCCTGTATCTATATTTATTTCTATGTATGAGTGCGTTTTCTGTATGCATATGTGTGTACCACATACAATTCTTGTGCCTATGTACTTCATATCTTCTATAACATGAGATACACTCACTTGTGAGCAATGATATGGGAACTGGAAACCAAATATAGGTCCTATGCAAAACCAGCGCCTGTTCTTCAATGATAAGACATCTATTACCAACTCAACAGTTTAAAAATCTGGGAAACAAATTTTCATGATAATTTTTTATGGTGCATAGCATACTCATGATGAGAATTCCTATTGGTATACAATGTTTATGGATAGGACTCAGCTTAAATGTAGGGAAGGGTTACACTCTCTTACTATCAGTCACTTTAATGAGCCCACCACTTCAGAACTCAGGAAAAGAAGTAAGCCCCCAACTGTTAAATATTAATAGCCAACAGAAATATAATAAACACACTCAACACCAATGCCTGGTAATCTGGAGTAGCAGGATTTCCATCCCAGTAACTTAATGGCAGCTAGGAATACTCAAATTGCCATTTTTTGAGATAAAATAGTATTCTGATCTCGGTGCTTTCTGCATATATATTAGAAATCACCCTTAAGCTGGAAATGAAAATAAAATCATATTTTATAACAGAAATATAGCCCTAATATATATTTATGTTAGAAAAAATATTGTCTTTGGCAGTTACTACTAAACACGGGTGTATTGAGACTCACATTTTTTCTTAAATAGAAAAGTGACAGGTGCAGAGAATTTGGATGTTCAGTGTCATGTAAAATCCATACATGCTACAAGACATCAACATAAAAAAAAACATTCTTCCCTTGTCAGTTCCCCATCTGTGCCTCTTATGGGACACTAAAATTTGAAAGTTCTTATGTCAAATGCAAGAACATAGACCCAGACATCTCTTATAAATGCCATCCTTCATCTATAGATTATTTTTAATTCTGATATCTTAAGAGCAGTTTGAAAAGCTGAAACATAAATCAGAGTCTTTAGTAGACTTCCAATATTTAAAAAATTATATAATTTTAAATGTGTGGTTGTGTGTGTGTGTGATTACACACACACCTGAATCCAGGAAACTTTGAAGCTCAGAAAAGGCCATTTCTTCCTTTGCATATATTGCTCTATGAAGTCCTAAAGAGAATCTGGATGATACAAATTGATTAAATTTGTTTCCAAGAACAGCACATCCTGTTAACTGCTGAGGCATCATTCCAGCATCTGTAGAAATATTTCTATCTGTTTATCAAAATGTCATTCTCTCTTCCATGTTCTACTTTTCTTACTCTTTGAATGGATCAGGGTCTTATTCCCTGCCACCCACAAGATGGAAATTTTTTAAATATATCTGCAAAACAAAGCTAGCTGTCTCAAAAACACCTTGTATTTTGCCCTTAGCACTCTACTGCCATCGTAGGGTTCATTCATTCATAGCATATGTTTTGAACAGTTTTTTATTTTAAAGCTGAAAGGAATATTTCCATTCTGCACTATAGTTCAATGGCTAAGTCTTATGAAATCAGTAACTGAGTGGAAGACTAGAAGAGACGATGTAGACAACAATAGTTGATATATACTGGTAGGATACATCATTTGAGTAAACAGTGAGAGGCATTTTAAAAGACATAGATCTTGCATTGTAATTGAATAGTTGGTGGATGTGAGCAAACTGTATATTTGTGAGTTCAAATTAATGAAATATCAGTTCTGGAGAATTATTTTTCCTTGATATTTTGAAGAGACTATTCTTGTTGGTCTTACCAAAATTATATAGCACTTGGGAACAAAGATGCATCCCAGCATCCCAGCACTGGAAGCCAAGATAGAGAAAATTTCCACAGCTACCATGACCTTACCCTTGGTACTATGGTACACAGGGAGAAATGTGATCCAGACACAGCAGAACAACAGCATGCTAAAAGTCAAGAACTTGCCTTCATTGAATGTGTTAGGGAGATTCCTGGAGAAGAAGGCCACAGTGAAGCTCGCCTGAGCCAGGCTGGCCAGGTATCCCAGGACACAGTAGAAGGCAGTGAATGAACCCTTGATACACACAATGATGATGTGACCATGCTCAGAGTGGGCATCAACACTAACAGAGGGAGGAGAAGCTCCCAACCAGACTGAACAGATAATGACTTGGATGAGAGTACAAACGGCAATGATGTAGTTAGGTCCTCCTGAAACCAGGAAGTATCTCATTCTTCTTCCAGGGGCTATGATTTTGAAAGCCAGAAGCACAGTCACTGTTTTGGCCAGCACAGTGGAAACAGCCACAGTGAATACAACTCCAAATGTGATTTGCTGCAAGATGCATGTAGCTGAGTTTGGATGGCCAATGAATAGCAGGGGGCAGAGGAAACAAAAGAAGAGAGAGAAGAGCAAGATGTAACTGAGCTTCCGATTATTGGCCTTCACAATGGGCATGTCATGGTGCTTGATAAAGACTCCGAGAACCAGAGCTGTGAAAGCAGAGAAGCACAAGGCCATTAAGGCAAGACCCATCCCCAAAGGATCTTCAAATCTCAGAAATACCATTACTTTGTGAATGCACTTGTTCTGCTCTATGTTGGCATACTGGTCATCAGGGCACTTCACACACTGATCCACATCTGAGGAGGAGAGTAATGTATCATTAGTTCACTTTCAGCGGCTTGACAGGGCATTTCAATGACATGTACAGAATAACCATTGCAATGACTGAATTTTGTTGTTGAGGATGTCATAGAAGGACCTTGCTGCCTATAAATACTTCCATTTGATTGTACTCATCATCTATATGAGTAAAAAAAGCAAAGTATTCTTTGTCTATTTAGGTGTATTGATGGAATTAATGATATCAAGAAGGACAGATTTTTACTATATTCCAGGGGCTATTAAAAGATGAATTATATTGGAAAATTTCAAATGCTAAATTAATTAACCACAGTAATTCTGAGGGTTTTTAAAATCCCAGATCCCATGGATTCGGTGCCTCTTAATGTCATATTTGTCATTCCTATGAATGCTTTCCCCATAAGCGATGAAGACGGGTTTCTACTGAGAATAGAACTCTGTTATATTTTCAATTTCAAATTTTCTGGCCCAAACCCATTTAAATAAAAGCACCTTTAAATGAAAACAGAGGTTTGTATAATTGTGTATACATCCATAGGTATATATTCATATATTAGTGTCAAAAGATCTGGAGAGTTTAAAAGTTATTGGGATTATATGGAGCAAGTAGGAGGGTGAAAGTGAGTGATGAATAGCGTTTAGGAACTGCATGAACAAGTAATTTCATAAACAAAGCCTTAATTTAGCTGTCTTCTAGAAGTACCAACAGCAAACTCTCAAGTCTTGTCCAGAGGAAGTTGTAGCCTATCTCTGAAAGTAGAATCCTCTATGAATACATAGCATTAAAATGCCCCTATATCATGATTATGCTCCACTTGGGAATAGACAAGACCTTGCTCCTTCCCCAATTTCCATCTCTGTGAGACTCAGTGTCTGTGGATGTAATCAATGGTGAAGTTGTTCCTCACAAAAAGTGTTAGACAGATAATACATGAGTTTTTGGGACAGAGTGCAAACGCAGAATGTTCTGTTGATTAATACCACACTATTTATAAGTTGTGATTCCCATTATAGTACGTGCAGAAAACCTTATACTAGTTGGTTTTAATCACCTGCTAATTGCAGATAGTGACAGTGCACTTTAAATATTTTAAAAGGATTATCTAGAACCTAGGGATTTTGTTCACTACTGAGAGAATGTATTGCTCTTGCAGGTGACCTTAATTCAGTTCTCAATAAATTCAGATGCTCACAAATTTGTGAAACTAACTATGGAGGCATTGGATGGCTCTCACCAGCACTGTTGCTTAGGTGCACATAACCACCATCATTACGTACATACACATAATCAAAGTAATAATAAAGTTATTTTGATAGGTTTTTCATATATATCACAAATTTTATGTGATTTTACAATAAAACAGTTAAAGATACTTGGTTTTATTACTTTGGAATGTGTTTTATTTGACACTGCATGGACTTCCTTCTATGACATTGGTCTTCAAGATGAATTCACACTATCTGTGTTAGAGGGAAGGAATTTAACTGCAGTGTCATTTCACTAGCCATAAATATCCATCATGGACTTTAATTTCATTATATTTGATGACAGGCAATAGCAGTGAAAAACCATCAGCTTACCATTTTGCTTATAACATTGGAAATAAATAATCATTTAACTAATAGGTGGTGTATCGGTGAAAACAATCCTTGAATAGTTGTGGCTAAATTTGCGACGTTATTACTGGGTTTTGTACATAAAAATATTGAGTATACTTTTTATATTGTGTATCAATACATTTCCCCACTTTCCTAGGTTTTCAATCAAGTTGAAACTTTGATAACAGTTCTCTGGATATAGCATGTAGTCTTCTGTCTCTTCTAAGCTGCTCCTGAAATTTGAACAGTAACAATTTTCTCTTAATATTACAGAGAATTTGTATCTGATTACCAGCAGACACATTACATAGTAAAGAACATTCTTTGCTCTATTCTGTTCTCTGTGAGCACCTGTGCATATAATACAGGCTATGCATAAACATATGTAGGCATACATACATGTAAAATATTTAATCATTTGGAAAGATTCAAGACCCAAATGTAATTTTAGAGGAGATTCATCACCGTAAAGACCTTGTGTAAAATTCTCTCAGAATGCTCATTGATTTCCCTAACTGTCTCTTTGAGAAAATGCCACCTGCCATGAATTTACAATGAGTCAAGATATGTGGTAAAGCATCAGGATTTTTATACAGGGAAACAATTAGTGATCATATATTTATAAAGCTTAATTTAGGCAAACTCATTGTGTTTATGCAATTCCATTTCACACCTCTTCAGCATCAGTGTAGAGGAATGACTAAAGTGAAGTATTTATAACTTTCTCAATACTCACTTGTCTCATTAGAGATTTCATTATTTGGGCAGGGCTTGCATTTAAAACAGCAGATGACCATTCCATCCTGCAAGAATTTTCTGAAGCCAGGACCACAATCACCACTGCATACAGAGGGTGGTGGTATCTGTGGAAAATCAGAAACATGGGTGATACCAAACGTTTCGTCTTATCCTTTCATACCTATATTAGGTAGCATGTTTACATATTGATAATGTAATTTCATATGCACCAAATATGTGATCACATTACAAAAAAGTAAAGTTTTTTTTGGTTTTTACAAGACAGGGTTTCTCTGTATTGTCTTGGAGGCTATCAGTCCAGCCCAGCCTGGAACTCACAGAGATCCTCCTGCCTCTGCCTCCCGAGTGCTGGGATTAAAGGCATGTGCCACCACTGCCCGGCACAAAAAAGTGAAGTTTTTAAAAGACATAAAGAAGATTAGATAAAAAATTCTGGTATACAGACTAGTCTGTCACCCTATCTGTGAAGCATTTTATTAAGTGTTGTCCCTAAGCAGAGCTTTATGATAAATGCAAGTAGTGCAAGCAACTTAGCAGTGTTCTTTCAGGGACTATGCTTTAGCTGACATCTCCAGATTCCTGCCTGGTCTTCCTTTGACTGTAACCAATGAGCCACATTTACCATTCCCCCTAAATTTACTTATCGTCAGTGTCTAATCACAACAACTGAATAACAAACTAGGATGAATGGGCATCTGAAACAAGAGAAATATCTTCTAAAATCTCAGACAACACACATTAATTCCAACGAAAGAATACTGGAAATATTGACATGGAGTGTGAAGAGCAAAGAGTATAATAGGCAGAGCCCAGTGTATTTTGTTATGAGGAAGTGCTGAACTGATGTGTAGTCATCTGGAAGGTGACGTTTCCCAATGTGAAAAGTCCAACAAAAAATATGAATGCATGCGTAATCTGAATAAAAGTTACATTTTTAAAGGTAATTGAAAGATTTCTTAAATTAAAAATGTATGCATTATCTTTGATTACCATGAACCTGGTGATGGGTATCTATATGTTGCATTAGAGGGGTCCTGATTCTGGCTCACGTTGCATCTTTGGTTTTGTGTTAACTTCTATGTCAAAACAAAAGCATCTCCTAAGCACAGAATTATCTCATGTTCGGCACAAGTATGGAGAACTACAATGTTTCCTTTTCTGTTGCTGTTTTGGTTGAAGCAAAGTCTCACTATGTAGCTAGGGATTGCATGAACTTTCCTTACTATGATGTAAATTCCTTCCTTTTTGTATGTCTCGTCTTTTCATTTATTATTTAATTTGATAATATGTATGAACTATTTTGAATAAGAGTGAAGATAATGCCATTATCCATTTTCTGATCATTTCATTTATGTTAGGGGTTAATTATGGATATCTGTCTGGCTTGAACTCTTCATGTAATTCAGGTTTACTACAAAATAAAGAGTACTAGATACTCAAAGAGTTTGAATTAAAGACATGCACCACAAACACTCCATCTGACTTTATTGGATATTTTTGCATTTTCTCTCCATGTGGTACAATGCTGTGAATATGTTTATCACAGAAAAATTAATACATCAAGTTGTGCACATTGTACTCTGCCAGGTTTTGTTTCTGTAATTTTTTCAATCTGAGTGAAGGTTGTGCATTGTTAAGTTCCTATGTGCACAATTATACATAATATTTGAAATTTATCCTTGCATTTATTCATGTGGTATTTTGCTCTTAAAGCATGCTTGCACACTTGGAATGAGTCATCTTGGTTGCATAGACTGATCTTTCGGTTGTGCTGTTGAGATATCTTGGGAGGTGTTTAGTACATCCATGTCCATCCAAGTTATTGTAACTTGGATTTACTTTTTTCAATTTACCTTCACAGCAAAGCTTTTTCTCATTCTGTAGAAAGTTTCTCAATACTTTCTCCATGAAGGTTAAAAACGAATGTTTGTTTGTTTTTTTAAACAAATTTTATTGTCTTTGCATTTTGATTGGAAAATGTGACCAAGAAAATTCAATTCTTAATGAAAAGTATTTGCAAATTATGGTCTGTTTTTGGTTATTGCAATGTTTGATACTTTTCTAATAGCAGATTGTCTGACTGTTGTTCCAGTGATGACTACAATTCCTTTGACCTCTTAAGTTTATCCTGACGTTTTATCTGAAAGATTACTTCAAATACTTTCATAGTCTTGTTTCATTGGTTATGCATTCTGTAATTGTTTGAATTAGTGAACGTTTTCTGTCTCTTTCTATATTAGGGGTAAATTTGCTTGGTGTAGTAACCAGGATTGGCAGCATATGTCTGTAAGTATTTGGAATACATCACTTTTACTCCCCTCCTTTCAGAGTATTTTCAGTAGAATCTTCTGTTAACCAGATGGATCCTTTGTATTACTGGAACTTCTCTCCTGCTGTCTTCAATTTATTTTTTAGAATAAAAATTTAAAGTAAAATAAATTCAGGGATCCTTTTCTCAAAGGTTGAATCATTGGTATTTAACTATTGTGTCTAGATAGTTACATATCATGTTATAACTATTGAATATAAAGTTCATGAATTCAGTGTTTCCTTCTCCTCTTGGGCCCACAGTTTATAAATTTGATCTTTAGTCATATTACTTTGATTTCCTAGGCTTTTTTCTTTTGTATGATTTTTATCAAGTTTTGAATTTTCTCTTCCTACTCCTGTTCTTCAAGTCTTCCATCTGTCTTCAACTTAAAGTATTCTCTGTGTGAGTATTTTAACTGAGATTGTAATTTGACTTTTTGCTTTACCTTTATATGATTTAATTTGAATTTTTCATTATTTTGTATCTTTACAGAAATAGTTTGTCACTCGACCAATAAGTGTCTAATTCTGTGCAAGTTACCATGATCTCATTGTTTCTCCAAGAAGTGATTTGTGTACTCTTGAATTTTTCTGGATCACTTTTATAATCATTCTTTGATTTCCTTATTCAGTACATCATGGAATGTACTCTACTTTCAGTTTATTAATGTATGATTTGGAGTCATATTGCTTTGATATCTTCCTGTATATTTGTTTGTTGTTTGTTTCTGCTTTTTAGTTTGCATTTATGAAAGAAGAACAGTGGTTGATTTGTCTTTAATCCCCAGTATTCTTCCTGTGTGTGTTTGCAATGCTCAGGTGAGGTGTGGCTAGAATAGACATGTACTTTCACTGCTGCCCGATGTATGGATATGCAGATCAGTAGCTACGCCTTCAGCTTATGTGTTCTTCTCCCTGAGTATGACCCTGCACACACATGGGGAAAGAACAAAAACTCTAAGCTTCATTCTATCTAGGGAAACTAAGATATCACTTCAGGTTATGTCTGAGGACTTTGCTGAAATCACAGTCTTTAAAAACTAACTATTTTGTACTCGTCAGGTTGAATTGCATACCATAAAACCATATACATCATCCCTATAAAATATCCATGATGAATAAAAAGATATTTCATTTGCATATTTCCTCAAAACTGATTTTAGTTTTATGAGTAATGCTCCACATAAGAAGAAAACTAGACACTCCCTTATTAGTTTGAATGATCTATTAAATTATTAATTAGAACAAGCAAAATATCTCAATTGATAAAATGCTTTTATAGTATATTATACAGAACTGAAGTCATGACAGAGTTAGGTAATAATTCCTGCTCAAGAATAAGACTCACGTTTGATTTCTAGCCATCACTGTGTGCAAGCAAGCTTTATCCATTTCTTAGGACTCATATAAGTCTTCTGTCATCCACATAAGCCACAGTCACAGCAGATGCAAGCATACATGAGGAAAAAACACCCATACACACACGATAAAAGAAATAAAAAGCATGGTAATAATTCATAGAATATGTAATATGCATATTTAAAATATTAATTTATGGTTAGAGGTGCTGAGAAATAAGGAATTCTTTGTCAAAGTATTAAAAAATTAAATAACAAAATGCATGTTTTGTGTATTGTGAATTTACTCCATCATTACAACAGCTTAACTTTTCAATATCTGTGTCCAAGATTTAGCCAAAAGGAGGAAATTACTCTATAGTAATGAGTATGCTACCAAGAGAATATTGCTCCCTTTACTGGAAATTTTAATACTAAATCTTTTTTGAAGCTCGTTTATACTCATATTTATGACAAGAGTCAGGTTTGGATATCTTAAAAATGCAATGTGTGCATGCTGGAAATCCTCAAAAGACAAATTAATTAATTGTCACATCAAAAAAGGAGAAAAGGAGAAGCATAAAGTAAGAGGCTTGATAATGGTCCATAATATGACAATGTATTACATAAAGTTTTAAGGAAGCAGGAGTGTTCCCACTTTACACTGTTACTGCTGTGTAAAGAAAATCTGTACAACTTGATCACACCCACCTGTGTATTTCCTGTGGCCCACTCTATCATTTCTTCATCTACATGTAAATGTTGTTCATGTGGAAAATATGGACTATACTTTCCTATCTTCACTTTAAATCTAAGACCATGTGGGAAATTCCAAATCTGGAAAATGTCATACTCCTCCTCAAGGTCTTCTTTTTGGTTCATATTCACTCTGCCCCCAACAGGATTTATGAATTGTGTCTTCTTCAGAAATGTATTCAGCTGCAAGACAGACAGCATCCTATAATGTGTTTGCCATTCATTGAAGAAAAAATTCTTATTTTAACCTAAAGTCAACATTATTGCAGGTACCCAGGGGAGAAATGTCAGTGAAAGCAAATGGATAAAGAAGATTATAATAATGTTCCTCAAATGGTAGTTCCTTCAGGGGAACATGACAAACACACACAGAGACATATATGCAGACACCAAACAATGTATGCAACACACAGGCACGCATAGACACACACACAGATTCTCACATCCATCCAGAGATACACACAAAATGCAGCCATGCACTTATCTGACAAACATACATAAATGCCCAGAAATTCCTATCCATATGCAGGCAAACATACACAGGCATATTCATCCAAACATACATACAAAAACACTGAAAAAATACCCACGGAAATGTACACATATCCACATATATACAGGGGAAAACACACAATCACCAAAAGAGACATGTATTGAGAAAAAGAAAAATATATCCACACATCAGAACACAGACAGACACACAAGTTTACAAACAGACACAACAGTACAGATATGTATATATGAAAGCAAATAGATGCAAATGTACAAATATACACAAAATCTCATGCAGACACATTCACTGCCAAATATACAAATACACACAAGTAGATACACACAGGAAAAATAACCATACAGAAAGACATAGAGACAAATTTATTACAAGTTCTGCAGGAAGACAGACAGATACTCACATAGGAACCTATATGAAGACCTATACACCGAGAGATGAACAGAAAATGGCAAACACATACACATATAGAGTGAGAAACCTCTAGTCACACTCATGAATGTACATGTATGTACTGAACTGAGTAACATCACCATTGCCTGTGTAATAACTATCAGAAGCCAACTGTGGTCCCCAGAACTTATTGTGGTGAGAGAACAGGTGAAAACACTTGTAAATATCATTCCCTACACTACTTAAAACATTATGCATGATTAATGTACAAAGATCTCATATAATGACAGAGAGTTTTCATGAGAGAAGACTGATAATGTTTACAGTATTAGAAGAGGAGTCATGGTATTCAGAAGCTCAGTAACAAAATCACTAATTGTCTTTGATGTATTTTGTCTTGTGCTCTATTTCCTTTGCACTAGAGACTTCTATGAAAATCTAGATTTACTCCAGAGAACAAATGAAAATACTCAGTCATCTTTATTTTGGGGTGAATATTTCTAGTCCACTGAGTTAGGGCATCTGAAAGACTCCTAAAGATATGACATTGCTGATACCAAATACTACCAATTGAAGAAATACTACCTTCCAGCAGCTAGAACCATGTCCTTTCCCTTTGTCCATTGGCTGAGTATCTACTTGTTGTAGATCTGCCTCATGCAGTGCATGGGCCAAAGCATACACAGCATTGTACATGTCATAACTGCTATCACTAAAGGCCATGTCAAACGTCTGTACCAGTAGCCATTCCATCGAGGTATTCCATGAGTATTTCTTTAGTGTCTTACAGTTGGATGTGGAAACTTCACAGTTAAAGTTCATCCATTCCATCTTTGCAAGGCATTCATCTGTGTTTTTGATAGGGTTCATTGCCTGAACAAAATTTTTAAAACCAGAAATATCACCATGATGGCGAGCAAAAGCTAGAGTCATTTGGGACGTATAAACCATGAAGTCTCTTTTATTAGTAGTCACATCCCACTGTGAGGTGATGACCCATATTCTCTGTAAACCTTGGGATTCCCACATTTGAAAGCTCACAGCAAGAGTACTGTCTGAGTCACCATAAATGATAACAACATTTGCTGATGATATCTTGATTTGGTTATAATATACTTCAGCTCTTGACATGTATAACTGCATGCTGATTGGAATAATATTGACAAAGGCAAGGCAGATTGTATGTTTTTCCAGGTCTCTTCTCAAATATGAGAGAAATTGGGTGCCATGATCATTGTCAGAGATGACCAGCCCCACCCAGTTCCATTTGAAGTGTAGTATGACAGAGACCATGGCCAAGGCTAGAGATGTGTCCTTGGGGGCCATTTGATACAGATTGGGAAAATTTTCATGATCACTTAGCATTGGATGGAAGGATCCATATGTAACCTGAATGATCTAGGATACAGGGAGCAGAATAAGGTACCATGCTCTCCTAAGAACTTGACAACACATTTTTCTTCTGCAAAGATTTCTAGAAAACACCCTAGGATAATCCTCTTAGCTATTTCATCTTTCCTCATCTGTATTTGAAAAAAGGAAATGTGAACAACCCATCATTCTCTGAATAATACTCCTAAGCTATAAAAATTGATATAAATATAAGTCTATTCCCCTCTGAATACAGTTTTTAGTATCTAACAATGGTGTACATAAGGACACTATTTCAGTCAAGCCAAAGCTTTAAAATTCTAACCTGTAGGGATTTCCAGAGGTAGAAGAAATTCAGAAGCATTGCTGACGTTTCCCAGTTTGGTCCGGTAAGTATCACACGACATATATCTTCATCACAGTAATAATTAGGGAATGTATCAGGGTTTTGTGGATTAATTTGATGGATACTGTACAGTCGAGACAAACTGATACAATTGTCTTTAAAGTAACTAAATATTAAAGATTTATTTGGTAATAGATCAGGGTTCCTGTTGACCTCATCCAAAGTAAAAGCCAAGACCAATGCAAACTTTTGTCTCTCAGTTGGTATTCTGTAAAAGGTAAAGATTTAATATCGTCAGCGATCAATACATGATTATTTGTATTCAATACAAGGACTATTTTGTACTGAAAAATATTCTCAACCTCCCTCAAATATTGAAATAATGTCTTCTATTGTGAGTATTTGCCATCTCTGGTTTGTGTGTTCGTCCTCAGTAGGTAGAGACTGGACACAGTCATTGACCAAATGGTAAACCTAGCAATCTTTACATTGAAAATATTCAGTAATATAAAAATGCACATGATGAGTTAGCTAAAGAGTTTATTTTATTTTCTTATGAAAATTACTGAAATAGCTAAGATTGACAAAGAATCACAGATGAAAACACAATAGTCTTCATTGGGCAATATTTGGCTATGGACTTACAGATCATGATAATTAGTGCACAATATAGTTAACATATCCTCTCATGTCCATCAAAATCTTGCTCATGCTTATATTTCAGGCTTAACTGTAACAGGGAATAATCTTTTGTAATACTTGCTGTAAATAAATTCAAGCATTAAAGAAATATTTGGTAAAAAATTTGAATGTCTGCATCCATCTCTATGTTTGTCAGGATTAATGCTAACATTGGCCAAACAAAACGGCACAAATCACTTGCTTTGGAATTACAATTTCAAAATTGGTGTGGCCTCAAATGCACAAGGATACACCTGCTCTAGGTTCTGATTGCACATATTAAAGGTATGTATCCCCATTACAGTATTGTTCAACTATTTCATTTTTACACTGACATGTCATATATTCAAACTGGGCATATCTGACCATCATATATTTTCTACTAGGTAATATCATTTTATTATCTTTGCACTTACATTAACACAACACTAGAATTCTACTGGGATTTATATTGCCAGTATCCCATATGTGTCAATTAGAAGAATATAAAGTGTAAATGTTTTGTAATACAAATGAACAGCAAATCTTTTGGAAGAGAACAATGTCATGTTGTGGTTATGTTTATGGGAAGAATGATAACTCATGTATCTTACTGGTCATTTTATATAATATGATGAATATGCATCAAACATGTTACTTTATTTGAGTGATTTACGCAGAGTTAAATTTAATCTGTTATTCATTTATGAATTGTAACTTTCTTATACCTCTGTATATAATAAGAGGCACTTTACAAATGTCCCTTATTACCAAAGAAAAGGTATCATTGTAATTTTCAGTAAAAACAAAGGATTTGGGAATATATTTTATGCAACTGAAAAACTAACTTCACTACCCTGAAATTAAGAAACTTCAGTGACTAGAGCTCTCATATTTGCATATTGAACTAAAGTGCTGTCTTTTAAACCAACTATCTTCATTCTACAAAATCAGCATGTGTATAGTGCCTATATTGGTAAAATATGCATCTATATTTAGAGAAATGTAAGAAGTGAGATATAAGTGTCAGAGAATAAACAACTTATAAATAAAGAGAAAAACACATGACACTTAAATAAGATCAAAGAAGAGTTAGTAAGTAACTACTTTCCCTCTTCTCAAGTTTGCCAAATATCATATGCCACAGCTGTCACTCAGGCAAGTGATAAGGGAAGTAAGCAGCCAATCAATATTGGTTGTAGACTCAGTTTTTAAAGACTACAAACATGTCATTTGTAATCCACACATTCCTTCCTTACTGTAAAGGGAGAGCAGAGAACTGGACTTTGTAATACTTAAAAGTCAGTGGTTGTCCATGTGTATAAGTAAAACATGGAGAAACAGGAAGACAAATGGAGCTCATAAAGACAGGCCCCATACATATATTCTCAGGTCAGCTTCAGGGGACAGAGTGGCCACAAGTAAGGCATTTGAGGGAGTTCTTAATAGCATTGTGAAATGTCTTTGTAGCTGTGTGTGGCACAAATATTTGTGGTCCTTACTCAAGCACATACTGATGAAATAACCATCAGCAGATTCTAAGGCATTTTACTTTCATGTTCTTGGGACAAATTTCATTGATATAGTGTTGGTTTTCTTTTGATTAGACATTTCTGGCCAGTGAGCTATGGACAATATCAAGAGGAGAGCTCTTTGTGATGGGTCATGGTAGAGAGTGATTCCTTCTTTCCACTTCCCGCATTTAAATTGGGAGGCTAACTAGAATAAAAACAGAACACATACTAGAAAAACAATAATGGTAAAATAACAGAGACTCTTTATAAGAACTTGGGGTCATTGATTAGTATGGAGGTTCAGAGAACAAGGCATAATATTACAGGCCCACCTTGAAATATTATTGATGACATTTCTATGGAAACTACAAAAGCACTTACGGTATATTTAATATTTGTTTGAAATACCCTTTATCCACTGGCCACTGCACAGTTCTTGGGGAGAAAATGCAACCTGTCTTCAAGTCTCTATCCTTGTCTTCACTCTGCGTCATTCTCCAAAAACACCTGGGATATGTGAAACTGGCCATGAGAATTGGAATGTTCAAGAGCAGCAAGAGGAAAATCAAAATGAACATCTCTGTCCTGTGCTACACCAGGGCAGCATGAATTGTTAAGTGTCATGTAGAGAGCAACTTTAAATGGGCACCCACTTATCCTACCTGCTTTTATGACTTGGGCAAATGAGATGTTATTTTTGAATCTGTGATTCCTTTTCCTCCAAGGTGTTTATTCATTCCTAGAGGAATATTGGAGAGTCTCTTCCCTGAGACTCTGCATCTGGGGTTTACAGTGCTGGTGAAAAACATGGATTCTTTCATACATAAAGGGATAGTTCAGTCTCTCATTCCATGACATCACTCATGTTTTTGGTTATAAGGCCCTTGGGAGTAACACATTTTTAGAAAAATTGGTCCCCAATCTACCTCACTTTATGGGAACACCATTAAAAATGAAGTGAGTGTATTTTCTCAATGACTCACAAGGAATGAATGAATTAATGTTTCAACAAGGACAAACAAGTAAGAATTCATGGTTTCATATGGGACATTCCATCAATACTTCCATGCCAGGGCTGGGCAGCCTAATTTGTGTGGCATCTGAAATCCACAGAATATGCAGTGTGACTTATGTTATACCACTAACACATACAGAATATTCAAATAAAACCTGTGCTTCCATTGGCTAGAGAAGCTATAATCAGGTCAAATCACAAAATTCCTGAATATTCTTGTGTCCAAAAATATCCAACTCATTACAAAATCACATTTCATTTACAGATTCAATGTTGATTTTTAATATTGAAAACTATCAAGAGAAAAACACCAGATCTTTATGCCTTACTGCAAATAATGTGTCTGTCTTATCACTGCTCTGCCCAACCAATCATTATTAATGAGAAGGCAAACTGAGAATTTGAGTTCCAAACAACAACAACCATCTCCCTCTCTGATTCTCAGTTTTCATGTGCGTACATATATGAGAGAGAGATAGGTAGGTAGAGATAGAGAGAAACAGAGAGGGATAGAGAGAGATACAGACAGACAAATGGGTAAAGAGACTGAAAAATTGACAGACACAGTTTGGCAGGTAGGGTTGCTGAAAAGTTAAATTCCCACAGCTGACTCTTGAGTTTAACAAGGTTATTTCCTGTTCCATCCCCTTTTCCTCTAATGATATCATTAAATTCTTCCAGACTGAGGGCAACTTTGTTTTGTATATGTAACATCTGCATGCATTTTATTTGACTTTTATTTTGTCCGATTGAACCACGGACCAAGTAATATTATTATTTTAACTTTATCTTTAGTTTCAATCATGCATGAATTACATAGAAGTTCTTTACTTAATCTTCTATATATTTGGTTAATGCAGTTAAAATCAATACGTATATATTTTGTGAGATAATTTGTTGCATATAACTCTCAAAATTCTAAGGGTGATAGTAAATATCAATAATCACTATTTGTGTGTAAAGTGAAATAAAAATTTAAATGGCATCTCTTCTTAATATCCTAATTTGATGGCATGCATCAAAGTTGATTCCATATCATTTTATTCTGAATAATGCCGAAACAAACATGGATAGGCAAGTGTCTAAGTACTATTCTGACTTATGTATATTCACAGAGTCCCTTTAGAAATGTGTATGGACCATAACATATTTGTACTCTTTTATTT
Source organism: Mesocricetus auratus (assembly GCF_017639785.1). Classification (NCBI taxonomy): domain Eukaryota; kingdom Metazoa; phylum Chordata; class Mammalia; order Rodentia; family Cricetidae; genus Mesocricetus; species Mesocricetus auratus. The sequence goes on along the minus strand of NW_024429214.1, from coordinate 459,222 downwards.
ACACAATCATCTGTATACTTCTTACTACAATGGCTGCCTCAGTTTCTACTCACACTTGATATGTTCAGGGGATTCCCTAAAATTCCCACACTTTCATTAATTTTTAGTCATATTTGATGCTAACCATTCTTACTCTGATGATGGACTCTCATTGAAATTATGATTTTCATCTTTCATATCTAAGGCAACTGATGTAATGACATACAGAATTTTGTATAATTTCAATACAGGAATTTTTGTTTGTTTTTTCTTCAATTTCTTTAAGGTATTTCCTCGTTTCTTCTTTGAGGGTCTCTATCATCTTCATAAAATAATTTTTAATGTCTGTCTCCTCTGCTTCATCTATGTAGTGCTTCTCAAGTCTTGCTGGCATTGGGTCTCTAGATTCTGGTGGAGTCATTTTGGTCTTTCTGTTGCTGAGTGAGCTCTTATTATGTCTTCTTCCTATCTCTTCTGCCAGTGGGTGCAGGTGGGATCTTTCTTTCTCCACTGGACTCCTGTAGATATTACAGCTTCTGTTCTGTTCTGGTAAGAGGGTTTTTTTGCTAGGTCTTGTTTCGGGGTGAAAGTATGTTTCTTTGCTTCTGGTTTCAGTTCAGTGTGTGTTTCCTCGTCTGAACTTTTCACCCTACAGTTGCATTATTCACGATGAGTTTTTTCTAGATCTATCTATTTGTCTGCAAATTTTATGATGACATTTGCTAACAACTTCTGATTCTGGCTATTATGAATAGACAATAATTGAATAGAGTTGAGTAAGTGCCCTTGGGGTAGGGTGAGGCATGCGGTATATAGATTCCCAACTTTTGGTGATCTTCCATATTTCTGTAGGGTCTGTACATGTTTGAACTCCTGCCAGCAATGGAGGACTGTTCCCCTTATTAGACTTTCTTGCTTGCTTGTGTTGGTACTTGTCATATGGTTTTCAGTCATTATCCCAGATGTAAAGTGAAATCTCAGTGTACACTTGATTTGCATTTTCCTGGTGGCTAAAGATTTTGAATATCACCTTAAGTGTTTCTCATAACAATAGTTCCTGTTAATAAGAATTTTCTGTTTAGATCTCTATCCTATTTTAACTAGATTATTTGGATTATTTATATCTACTTTTTAAATTATAAGTTTTTGGATGTTAATCCCATACAGATCTATAGTTGGTCAAAAAATAGTTTCTCATTATGCAGGTCATTGATTTTTCTGACTAACAGTATCTTTTGCCTTGCCGAGGCTGTTCAGTTTCCAGTAGTTTCATTTATTAATTGTTGACATTAGTACCTGCATTTTCTATGAACATAGAAACTCACTTCTTGTTACAATGTATTCAAGGGTTAGTGTATCAGGTCTATGTTGAAGTCTTTGATATGCTTGGACTTCAGTCATTTGTAGGGTGTTAGATATAGATCTGTATACATTCTTATACATACTGACATCTTGTTACATTAGCAACATGTGTTTAAAATGTTTTCTTAGTTCCATTGTGTGTTTCTGAATTCTTGGTCAAAAATTGGTTGTTCATATGTGTATAGATGTGTGTCAGGGTCTTCATTAGTATTCCATTGCTTAACATGTATTTGTAAGGCAATATCATGGAGTTTTATGGATAAAGCTCTTTAGTACAAATTAAAATCTAGAATATTCAAAAACAAGTCGATAATGTTCAGACAACCAGTAATTTTTATCTTTTTCAGGAGTGTTTCAGTTATTCTCTTTTTCTGATTTTCTGTTTGGATTTTTGATTTGCCCTTTCAAGACCTGTAAAGAATTGTGTTTTAATTTTTATAGGATTACAGTGAATCCATTGATTTCTTTTGCTTGGATAGCTATTTTTTGTTATGAAAATTCAAATTTATGGCATATATTCTTCATCTGCAGTTTATCTCCAGCCTGGTATCATAGCCAATATTCCTCAAATAAACACATAAAGACTCATATTAATTTATAAACTGTTAACCAAAACCTAGGGCTTCCTACTAGCTATATTTGTCATAATTATTATCCAATTTCTATTAATCTATGTTTTGCCACAAGGCTGGTGTTTACCCATAATCCAGCATGATAGCCTTTCAGCTGTGTGGCATCTGTTAAAGTCCCTCTCTACCTTCCTCTAACCAGAATTTTCCTGGTTGAGTAGCCCCACCCACATTCTTTCTGCCTATCTACTATCAACATATTGTTTTCTTCATCAACCAATAAGAGAAACATATATAAAGGAGGACATAACACATCATCTCTTCTTTTCTGTCTAAATAAAAAGAAAGTTATTAACCTCAATATTTTCAATAAAATATATAAAAAGTTAACAAATGATATAGTTAACAGTATTCCATCCATTAGTATTTGGAAAATGTTAAAGCAAATATTCTATCATCTATCCTAATTTTATAAGTCTTATATATAACTTAGATTTTATCATAATTGAGGAAAACCATAACCATGACTATCTGTCTTCAACTCCATCAAAGATCTCAGAAAGGTAAAATATATTAACTCTAGAATTGACAGAGATGCTTCACTGCCTAGACAGTCATCAAAAGTTCTTCTGTGAGCGAGTCCAGCTTCAGGTGAGATTGGGTCTCTGGCTGGGATCACCCACCTGACACCCATCCCCTTGATCTTCCGGGCCGCTCCTGGCATCCAGAAGACCCGCCCACACAGGAAAGACATCAGGTCTTCCAAGTCCCAAACCCCAGCGAGTCCAGCTTCAGAAGACCCGCCCACACAGGAAAGACATCAGGTCTTCCAAGGCCCAAACCCCAGTTACTCC
>NW_024429214.1:364546-415379 GCF_017639785.1 Mesocricetus auratus | reverse complement strand
CAGCTGGCTTTCTATCTGATGATTTCTCATAATGCTCTCTGAACTCGTGGTCTGTAAGGATGGCAAAATCAGAGCTCTGTTTTTCCTCCATACACACACACACACACACACACACACACACACACACACACACGCACGCACGCACACACACATGCACACACACAAGGTATAAGTGAACTAAATGCTAAAACTCATTGGTGACTGCAGAAATCGCTGCTGATGTCAACGTGATCAAATGTGAATGAAGGTCCTAGTTGTTGGTGACAATATTGCCTCATGAGTTTCAGAGAAAATCCTGAGATCCTAAAATATTCTGATTATGTCATTGTTTTGGATTAGGGGAGTTTGGAGCAGGCACACTGTGTGACTTGTATACCCTAACAGGTCTGAAATATGTCTGTTTTCCTGAAAACTGTACACCTCATTAATAGATATGAGCCATTTTCTGTTACTTAATGAATACCCTCATGTATCCTACTATAGTTTGTTTATCTAGAACAACTTCTGACATTGGTTCTCAACATTGATGATATCCGTTCACATTAAACTCACCTGAGGCTCAGACTGCAGCTCCTGTGCCCACTGAGGATGGTTGTGGGGAAATGGTCTGTCCCAATTTTACAGAATCCTTCTTCCATCTCTTTTCAGAGAATCCTAAAAATTAAAAGGGTATGGTTAACCTGGAAATATGTTTGCTAAATTAAAATACTAGTATTGTATAGATGGAGGATCTACAATGTTCTGTTCCTCCATCTTGTGCCACTTTGGGAACACTGACAGATAGTTTTCCTGCTGAGCAGTGAACTCTAGGACTCAGTGCCCTGGTCTATGTGAGACCAGTTGTCCTTCTTTCTGATAATTACACACTTGCAACCGACATTGCTTCAGGAAAGTTCAGCTCAAGGTGTCCTCTATCCAAGAACCCCCACAATATCCCTACCTCACTTCAATGGAGAAAATAGTTTCTTGTTTTCCCATTATGACCTCATTATCATTAGAAATCAAACATTTTCACTCAACAGCATTTGTGTGAGAAGAGCTTAAATTGAAAAACCTGTGTTGAACATCTACACAATTCATGCCTGATTCTGTGGACAATAAGGAAGACCACTCATGAACTGCACACCTCCATCATTAAGTAACTCTTTGCTCAGGGTAAGAACATAGAAGTGTCCTCATTTGCAGTAGACAAAGGCTAGTCATGTTTGAATCACTGCACTACTCTGTGTGTTCTGCAGAAATCCTAATTTCAGTCACACAGTTTACAAAACTCCATTGTGCTTAGTAGTTTGTGTCTGTGAACAGGCAAGACCCTTACCCATCCAGAAACATGTGAAAGTTTGTTGTAGGCATTCATATTTAAAATATTGCAAAAAAGAAAGCTAGAGTCATTTATGCAAAATAAAAATACTAAAAAACAATATAATTCCTGTGGTGATAACAAGTGAAACCTTTGTACATGGTGACATATAGAGATGGCATGTAAAGTAGTGCTTTTGTGTGTGGCAAAGGCAATTTTTAACAGAGTAAGGAATAAATACAGTGAGCGAACATGTATTAAAATATTTTTAACAATGCTGAAAATGAATAGAAAGAATTGTAACCATATTCAGTTTCCTTTGCAATCTTTACACCATGTACCTCTCCTATTGACCACCTTCTCATTCTGTTTCTATTCCTTTACTTGTGCCTTTCTTCCTTGCAGATAGTCACAGAATCTGCATGTTCATGGTTGCAATGTCCTTGTCATAATCAAAATGACCATTACAGAATATTCCTCTCTGTATGCTGACTCTTATATTCATTCCACCCAATCCTCCACGGTGTTCCGTGAGGAGATTCAATCATGAGTCACTTGCTACTTAGTAAATAGCATGACTTTTATTTGATCAATATCATTGTTGTGAGATAGCTAAAAGGAAATCCAAAGTAAATTAATTGTGTAGATCTAGAGGAGCAGATTCAGAAAGGGGCCACCTTGCATGTTTCCTGACTCTAATGTGAGATTTTACTCTCAGTTAGCCAAGGAGAGCTCTCCTTTTTCAGCTAGAGCCCATGCCTTGGTAGACATGAGATCTGACAGAGATAAGTTCAGTTGGTTCCTAGAAACTTTGACCCTCATGGGAATGCTACAGAAGCAGAAGTAATACAATTTAAAGGCCCTACCAGTCACCATGTAGACAGTTTACCCATAGAACTATGAATTTCTCATTTGGAACCCTAGGAGATGGTACATTTATCTCATGGAGAGGTGATTTTATTTTTCTTCATGCTGAGTCCCACCACCAATCAGTGTAGAGGGAGGGTACAGGTTTGGAAAGATGGAAGGATATCAGGGCAGGGTCTCAGAGTGGATGGTCTAGATCTCTCTGTACTCACAGACATGTTCCTTTATTACTTTGACAATAATCAGAAATATTGACCTAATGTACATGAGTGCTACATGAAACACAGTCCAGATACAAACATAACAACATGTTCAAATTTTTCAAAAATTATTTACAGAAAAATAATACATGCAACTTAAATGTTTTTATTTTTCAAAACTGAGTGTGCACACACCAGTTGTTTTTCATGTATCAGCACCAACCTACCTCCTTGAAACCAATCACTTCCATTTAATATCTGTGACCCCCAGAAAGGGACCCCCGACCCGCGGGGATGAGGTGATGAGGGTCGCTACTAATTTGGTGCCTTCACGAGCAGATCCGATCTGGAAAGTGAACTTCAAGTGGTTAAGGGAAGCAGGCTCAAGACAACTTTTGCTGATCAAGAGCGTCTATTTTTGGGGCACGCTGGAACTTATAGAGGAAGAACCTCAGGGGGTGGTACAAGCATGTCAATCAAGTCTCAACTCAAATATACACCAAATACGGTAAAGACAAAGCTATAATTTTCCATCAGTCATCAGTCGCATTCCACAAATGCTTGTCAGCGTAAGTCAGGTGCAGGAATTAGGGAGGGGTAGGAAGTATTCAACGGAACACTTTAATCTTTTGTTAACAGAGACAATTACTCTGTAAGGGTTACTTCCCCCTGGCTAGGCAGGTGGGCTGCCCTGTGTAAATTTAACTTTTATGGTTAGCCTTTTCCTTTGTCTCAAGGGCATGTGTGCTCGCAGTCACATAGTCAGAAGGCCAAGAAACGGTTGACAGACTCCATTTTGTTCAAGGTTCTAGCAGTCCCCAACAAATATCTTGATTCAATATTTGTAAAACATTGCTATTCCATCTAAAATCATCAAACTTTATTATAATCAACCCCGTGACACAAATAAGGCAGAGGGGTGTCGGTTGTCCAAGATACAATAAGACTTTGCATTATATCACAAATATGTGATAGATAATGGATAATTCCTTAATTATTTCCCAATTGCTCAGTTTTGTTTCCTTCATCTCCTCAATGCATTCTTGACTAATGCTTCTACTACAGTGCTCATTCAGCAGCAGGAAATACAAACAAGTGCTCCCTATATTCATGAATAAATAGCCCAGCCCTAACCATGTAGCTTTGTCTGAGGATCGTAGCCCTGCATTTCCAGATCTTTCCATTCAACATGCAACACTGAACTCAGAACATTCACCCTGAGATTCAGTGTTACAGGAGACTTCCTTGTTGATTTTGTCTGGGATTGGTATGCACAATAAGATTATTTTAAAAATAAAAGATTCAAATAATTTTAATTAAAAGGATTTTTGTTAATTTCTATGTAATTGGTGTACCTGTCAATATCCACACTCAAATGCTTTCATCTGCATCCCTTACTCATGATCAAATTCATGGTTGCGTCAATTTAATTAATATCTTTATATGTGTATATGTTTGTGTTTATTGAGTCTATTAAGCCCAATTATCATTATGTATATGTACATTTGCTTACAGCAGTCCACTTGGAAGTGAATAACTTGTCATGGAGTCTCTCCTTATAGAAAAGTAATGATTCTCAACTTTTAGTGGGCACTTATTACACATAGCTCTTCATTTAGGGTTTGGGAAATGTGATGTTTCCCTGTCTATTATTGGTTTCCTGTTTAGGCAACAAAAATTTTGGGATTTCATGTGCCCAGAATTCCTGTCGTGTCAGTAACTGAAAACCTGGAAATGTCACATTGTTTCCCTTGCTGTATTCACAACATACTTATCAGATGTGACGCATACTGAGGACCTGGGTCTTCTCATGTGGGCTCCTTTCTATTGTGAGCAGAGATGAACTTCCCTGATGCATACTGTGTACCTCATCTCATACTGGCTCCTTCTGAGACCCAAAATTTAAGTCCTCCATCAGAGTCAGCTCCTGGTAAGGGAATGCAAAACTCTCCTGGCTCTACCCAAGCTTAGGTTGAAAAGAGAAAGGTGGGTCTGCATACTCACTGGTCATGGCACTGTTTGCTTTCTCATTCCTGCTGCTGACTGTGCCTTCATGTGAGTGCCATGGATTCCTAGTGGATCAACTCCCATTATTCACTCTGTTCCAACCTTACCTTTTAATTTTCTTCTCCACAGATGCCCTGTCCCAGGTTGCCCTGAAAGAGTCTGGCCCTGTGTTGTTCCCTCCTTCCCAGGAGCACTTCTGGTATAGGTGTGGGCTGGATCCAGCAACCCTTAAGGAAGTGTCTGGAGTGAATGGCACACATTTGGTAGGATGATGATAAGTACTATAACCCATCCCTGCAGAGTCAGTTCACAATCTCCAAGGACACCACCACTACCAGGCATTCTTCAAGATTACCATTGTAGACACTGCAGATACTGCAGCTAGCTGTCTCAGAGAGCACAGAGACACCGCCACAGCTGACCATTTTACAGTACTTCCGGCTGACTCTCAGCTCTGTGCCTTTCTTCCACAATTTGTGTTGGTGTTGGGAGTCAGCACATATTTCCTGCTAACCTCTAGGATTTCCTCTTCACTCTGAGTTTCAGATCCCTGGCTTCCTATTACACAAAGAGATCCCTTTTAATAATTGTCCAGAAAGGAGAAACTGCATATTGCATTTTGTAAAGATTAAGTATGTCTGGTCCCTAATCCAGGTGGTTCAGGGCTGTAGTTCTAATCAGTCTTTTGCCTCAATTCCCCAGAACAGCAGATTCTGAATTATTGTACCACTCACCTTCAGTAAACAAAAGGATATAGGGAAGATAGACATTTCTGGATAAGCTTTTACAAATTGAATCATGGGTCAATGTAACACCATGGAAACCAAAAGATATCTCATATTATGATGCAGGCAATTAGTTACTCTCCACAAACTGATGGTAACATTTACATATCTCACTGTAAAGGGAGAATTTGAGTCAGTGCCTAACTGTAGGCTTCAACCTTACTGACTGCTTTTCATAGTAGTAGAAGGTACTTGCCATGCTCTCAGAGACTCAAGTAAACAACGCGTTGTTACCTGCAATGGTGACCTTCTGGTGAGATTGAATTTAAAGCCCACTCTATGAGTTTAACCCATGCCTGAAACTACTACAAAGTTCTAGAATCTGAGACAAGTTTGGCCATTGGCTTATAGGAAAACCAAATGTTCTACTAAGCAGTGATTTTCAACCCGACATTGGGAACTGAACAAATGATTCACAGGGGTACCAGGACCTTTTCACTGCAGTTACATATAAGATATCTTGGATGTCAGAATTTTATATCATGATGCACAGTGAATAAATTATTTTTATGAAGTAGAAATGAAATAATTTTATGTTCTGGGTCATAACAACACGAAGAACTGCATTACAGGGTTGTGGAAATTGGAAGTTTGAGGACAACTGTGCTAAAAGAATATAACAATAAGGTAATTCTGAGTGTCATGCCCATATATTCACATCAATCTGTGACTCAGACAATTATCATTAGTGACTCATCCTTTTGTAAATTGTTCAAGGTGGCATGGAGACTGTTAAATGGACAATCTATAATGCATGAAAGATACTTGTGTATTCAGTCATAAATGTATTGTCTTAAGCATTCCTTTTCCTCAGGACTCAGGTACCAATGCAGGAGAAGAGATGGAAAGATTTTAAAACCCAGACATATTGAATAACTCCAAGGATACAGTCGCTTTCAGACCAATAGAACTAGTGTACATATGAACTTATTAGACAGCTCCCTTCCAGACTTACTGAAGCATAGACACAGAGAGGTCAATGTTCCTTACAACAAAGATGATGCTTCCATTTCGATGAGCTTATTGATGGTTACCCTGCATGAGATCATCAACACTGCCTTCATGATCCATGTCTCTGCTGTAATTCTAATGTTATTTCCAGTTATCCTTTATGATATCAACATAGCTGTCTTCATGGCCCATGCCTCTCCTGTAATTCTGGTTTCATTTCCGGGTAAAATCTAAGATTCAGACTATTCTGTAGGGGTAAGCTCACAATATTGTTCATGCCCAAAGGGGCATGGAAAAGGGATGGCACAGTTGAGGATAAAAGGAAGCAAAAGAAAAAGCACTCTCTCTTGGAAGCTAGCCACATTCCCAGACCTTTTATCCCTGTTTACCTTGTAAGTATATTAAATAAAAATATTAGGCCTCTTTTTAAGATAACATTATTTCTACCTTCATTTGGTGTCAGAAACTTATACCCAGCCCCCAAATCTCAGGCTTCGCGAGTTGAGCCTAAACTTGGCCCATTTTCATTGTCTCTAATTAAAGCTGTCTCTCATTATCCCTTCTTAAAAACACAGTCCAGATTCAATATTAACTACCAAATTTTTTCAGCTTCTAATAGTCACCCAGGTCCTCAGATGCATCGATATTTACTTATTTGTATCAATGTTCTCACTTTTGTGTGCAATTGTATGAGTCTTTTTCCTGCCCATGTTGTATTGTGAATGATGCTCAGCTCTCTTTAGTTAGAATAAATGGCAGGCATCCATTTAAGCAATGCTGGAATTAAACATCCTGCTCACAAAACCATCTAAAATGTACAACATATATTGTACATGCTAGCTTGACTTCAACAACCCTTCTTTATAGTAAGCCTTGAGTATATGAGGTAGTCAAAGCACTTACATACAGAAATGGAATATTGAGTAATATGAAACACTCAAATATTTTAAATGCTGGAGACACTTGCATATGATTGAAATGCACTTGACTCATGGTCACACTTCATACACCCAGACAAATTCATCTACACCTCAATATGCAACATATTTTAGGGGTTATTATGTATGCCTATGTGTGCCTATAAGTTACACGGGTGTATGTATATGGACAAATATGTGAATTATACACACTGTGTTACTGGTTCCACTAACTCCTTGGAGCTAATGGTGGATTATTCAACTTCACAGCTGTCATTCACTAAACTTTCAGCAAGCATATCCAAGTCTCTGAAAATCAGTAGCCATGATATTACGTGAATACAAGGATGCTGAGCTTAGGAAAGCTAGATACAGAGAGAATCCAGCCATCATTTCACCCAGAAAGGGCGAGGAAAAAGGGATATACAATCCTTTTAAAGTAAATCTACAGTCTACCCATGATACAAATGCTGAAATTGCAGAGATTGATCCAAGTTCCGAATTTCCCTATATTCTGGTCACTTCTCAAATGTGAAAATACTTTCTGTAGTTGGGAACAGATATGCACGAAACACATTTATTCACATCCAGGTTTTGTGAGTTTTCTATCTAAGGTACAGCTCAAGGATTTGGGAAATTACATTATATAAAGCAATTACAGGTCCTGTCCATCACTTGTGGTATCTCTGGTCCCTCCTTTCATCACCAATGGTTGATGGGAGAAGTCCTTCTATATATATGTCTATCTTATTGGTTGATAAATAAAGAACTGTTGGCCAGTAGGGAAGCAAGATATGTGGGACTAGGAGTTGAGGAAGATTCTGGGAAACAGAGGCATAGTCATTCACCATGTAGGATGAGAGAGAATTAAGAGATCTGTACCCTTTCTTCAGTAAGAGAAGACAATGTGGAACTACTCAGATTAGCATTTATGGGTTAATAATTAAGTCACAGCTAGACAATAAGAAAGCATAGCAAATGGCCTATAGCTTCTTAATTAAGTTAGCATCCTGCATGTTCATTTGAGTCTAAAGAGACTCTGGGACCAGGCTGGTGGGAAGAATGCACATTACATTACATGGTGCCTGAAAATGTGGCAAGAATTTTCACATATAATGACAAAAGATTAAAAGGGATCTTAGAAACAGAAGAACAGATAGAAGCATAGCTTCTTGGTAGTAGCATTTTCTTGGGTGGCCTCTGTTTTGCTAGAGAGAAGCAGAGACTCACACGGTTCCCTTAAGGAAGTCTTCCTAACTCAGCATAAGTGGCAAAAACCACATAACTATTTTAAAAGACCCCACAACCTAACAAGAATGGTGTGTGCAAGCACCTGGTAGTGGCAGTGAACACATCTCCAAGCCAATAGCATGCTGCTGGATGGCAGCATTGACCAGGAATTGAGCACAGCTCCCAGTGCTGGTGATACATTTACATTCACCATGTTGAAAACTCAGCAATTAAAACAGTCGCAGCTTTAACTTTAGCAATGTTGTTTAGCAGATAAAAGACACGTGGTCAGAAAAACATAAAGATTTACAGTAAAGTCAGAATCAGATGAAGTAAAATACCTAAAAGGTTTATAGTATGTTTAAAAATATATGTAGGTGCCAGGCAGTGGTGGCGCACACCATTAATCCCAGCAGAGGCAGGCGGATCTCGTGAGTTCGAGGCCAGGCTGGACTGACAGCCTCCAATACAATACAGAGAAACTCTGTCTCGTATAACCTATATATATATATATATATATATGTATATATATATGTAGGTTTGGTAGAGAAAAAGAAAAAGGATAGAGGAAAGAAAGAAAGAAAGAAAGAAAGAGTATAGCTGGGTGTGGTGGCAGAGGCAAGCAGATCTCTGTGAATACAATGTGAGACTGGTGTACAGAGGGAGTTCAAGGGCAGCAAAAGTACTCAGAGAAACCCTGCCTCTAAAAAATAAAATTAAAATATATAGAGTATTTAAAAAGCTATGTAAAGATGAAAAATAAACAGAGAGTCAGGATACTGTATGCTATTGTGTTTTTCAGTTGTTCAATTGCTAAGGAAGGAACAACAACTACTAATATTCACTGGCAAATAAATGCTACTAAAGTAGCCCAACTTACATACTTTAAAACAGTTTTTACTTCTAAAGTTAAATATAAGGACAGGTCACTAGGGAAAAGAGTTTTTGCGTGTGCTCCACAGAAAATGAAAAGCATTGGATTTCTTCCAGGCCTATATGGTTTGATGAAGTAAGAACCCCTGAAGCAGTGACACAGGTGTGATTCTGCAGTTACAGTTCACTATAGTCAGGATTTTTGGGTCTTCTTAGGACCCCAAAACAGCACCCCCTAACAGCAGGAAGTCGTTTACAGAGAATGACATCCACACTCCAAAATATTTTTATAAATGTTTGATTTCATTTATACAGGGTTGGTTAACAATGGTAATGTTCACTGTAAATCTCTTTCTAAAGGAAAAGGAAATATGATATAGAAATGAATACTTCATATTGTCATGGTTGCTAAAGCAGGGGTTTGTGGGGATCACAGACCCTGGCCAGAAACCCACCCCTCCATCAGCCTGGGAGCAGGCAGCTGCGGAGACAATGTTTACTGAAAACATGTTTACTGAAAAGAATTCAGTGCCATAAAATTCCTGATAAGGGCTTGATAAGGGCTTGGTCACTGAAACACTCTGACTTTGATCTTCCCAATGGCTAGCTACTCCCTGCTGTTCCTGATTCTGGTGCCAGAGATTTAACCACCAGCTAGGAGGAAGGAGAGGTCTGAGAGAGGTGTGAGAGGGCTGTTGGAGATTTTTGCGTGTATGGATGGCAGAAGTTTTTCTGAAGGGAAGCTTTTTCCTTGGGAAGTTCTCCTAAGCTGATTTGGGGAGCATAAAGTTTTCTTAACACAACTGACCAGTCTCTGTGTCATCAATCCTCGACACATTCTCGGATACAGGCTGCGCAGCAGGCGCAGCATGTTTCAACTTTTCAAAATTTCATGAGACTATAACTACCTCATATCTGTAGTATCTACTGTCTCTTTCCTGCCTCCAAGCACTACCATGACCACTCACAGTTTTCTAGTTCATGGAGTGATTTGCTTTAATAGCAGCTACACAGAAACAATACAGTATGACCTATGAATGTTTGGATGTGAACTGTGTATGGCTTTGGGTTGTCCCAGAATTAAGCAAAGTAGTTGGATTCCCTGGATATTGAGTGTGTATTGGTATATGCACATAAAAGACCCTATGCCTTTGAAGAGAACAGGAAGAGCTATGGGAAACTGGGAGAATGTCTACTAAAGCACAAACTTTCCAGAGTATGGCCCTGTCTGTTGAGATGGAAGAGCAGATCTAGGAATGCCTGTGCTGTCTGAGTTATTAGGTCTCTACATACCCAAGAGGGGAGCTACTGATGTTCTGTGCAATAACTGAGTGATCCTAGCTAATGAGGCTCTCTGGAAATGCTTAGCACTCAGGAGAACCAGTTGGAGGTAGCTCGCTCACATTTACTCTCCAGGATTCTGCTCACTCTCTTGTATGAGCTATAATGAAAACCACAGTCATACAGCATGCTGAGTGTGGGGGCTTCAGAACAAGTGAAGCAGGTATGCCTAGTTGTCGTTTCTGTTGGGACTGAGAGTGACCATGAACCATGTGTTCTCCTGGGCAGTGACCCTTGTTCTCTGTGCCTCCCTGACTCTAGGTTGCCTGGGTAGAGAGAGGAAGGTGTTGTGGGAATCTGTGATACTTGTAACATCAGTGTCCAGTGTGCATCACAGGGTTGCTTTGTTTATGTGGTAGGACCATACATTGGAAAACTGAAAGTCAAGGTTTTGGAATTTATAAAAATTGCATTCTACTTTCAGGTTTGTCTTACATGTGTTACCCCAGTTTGGAAACTGGTCAGATGTGGTGATGGGTTCAACTTTGAGCAATACCTGATGAGAATACTTATAACTTTCTGCTAATACTAGCTACAATGACACGATTCAGGAAACTTGAGTTCCAGGGAACAAAATAAATGTCTGATCTGCAGAAGTTTCTCAGGTATGAACACTGTTGGATGGGTGCATAAGGCAGATACCACATGTTGTCTTATGATACTTGTGGCAGAGCAGATATTAAATTCTTCTACATTATTTTCTGTGTGGTCATCAATGGGGCTGGATTTTTCTTGAGTCACAAGGGGATAAGCGAGTTTGCAGAACCATAGTAAGAATTACCCTATTTGTAGAGAGAGTTCTAGATCATGAGCTACCTGAGTGTGAAGAAATGTGGATAGCTGGAGGGACAGAAGCAGAATAGTTTAAAGGACCTTTTGAGTTAATTTTATTTTGAGTTAAGTTTATTTAATTTCTAAACACAGAGAATCATGGTCAAGATCTCAGTTTACCTGGCTGAGTTCCTTTGTTATTTTGATGAAAAGTTGATTATATTTTCCTTTTTTTTTGCTATTGGATTTTTCACTCCATCCCCTTTATTAAATATTGTACACATTTACGATGGATGTAGGTTTGTTGTAAGTATAGAAGTCACACTGTGCCAATGTGTGCACTATTTTTTTGTAATTCTCTTGAGACTTTTGATTCCACTTTGCATGTACCTTTGGAATCAGATATCCTGGTATAATGTATTGGGAAATTTCTTTGAGTTGTATATAGTTCATGTTGCAAATTTACCTCATACTGGTATCTTAGTATAGATTCATCAAGTTCCCAGTGATTATTTATTTGTTTATATATGTAACCTTTTTTATTCTCATTGTTTTCAATCTCTGAAAAACTTTTATTATTTACCTAAAAAGGACTATAGGGCTGGGCTGGTGGCTCAGCACACATTCTTCTTGGAGATGACCTGAGTTCAAATCACAACACCCAAATTCGAGGCTCAAAAGTAGCTGCTGTGGGGACACCAGACCTTGAGCAGAAACCCACTTCCCCTTCGGCCTGGGAGCAGGCATCTATGTAATGTTTACTGAAAACAATTCAGTGCTTTAGGGCTCAGATAGGGCTTGCTCACTGAAATACCATGCCTTTCACACCTCCTACGGCTAGATGCCTCTTCCTGTCCCCGCCCCCTGCGGTGTCTCCCTGATTCTGGGGCCGGAGATTAGACCACCAGCCAGGAGGGTGAGAAGTGGAAAGAATGGTATGTAAATGGATGGCAAAAGTCCTTAAAAAGGGAAGCTCCTTTTTCTTGAGAGACTTTTCCTGAGACTTCTCCTGAGAGCTCTCCTAAGCGGACTGGGGTCTCCTCCTAAGCTGACTTGGGAAAGATAAAGTTTTCTTAAAGCAACCGACCGGTCTCTGTGTCATCTATCCCGACCACCTCGCTACATTCTCGGATGCAGACCACACAGCAGGTGCGACAACTGGAGGATCCCACCGAGATCATGAAAGCGAGGTAAGTGAGCGGGTTCGTCTCTTTTTCTGGCCAGGGAAAAATTGGGGAAAAAAAAGAAAAGAAACCATGGGGAATAGTTCTGGGAAGCTCGAATTACAGTA
This sequence comes from Mesocricetus auratus, assembly GCF_017639785.1. NCBI lineage: Eukaryota > Metazoa > Chordata > Mammalia > Rodentia > Cricetidae > Mesocricetus > Mesocricetus auratus. The sequence continues at coordinate 402,846 of NW_024429214.1, read as the reverse complement.
CCAAGTTAAAAAGTTACTTGAAGGACATGGGACTACAGTAAAGTCTAAAACCTTGGAAGGCTTTTTAAAATGGATTGAACGTGCGAGTCCATGGTTCATTACTGGGGGAGACTTAAATGTCCCAGATTGGAAGGATGTTCACTATGATCTTTAGAGTCGGGTGTTGGTGGCATATGCCTTTAATCCCAACACTCGAGAGACAAAGGTAGGTAGGATGGAGGCCATCCTTGTATATAGAGTGAGTTCCAGGACAGCCTCCAAAAGGATAGAGAGAAACTCAGTTTAAAAAAAAAGGAGGGTAAAATAAGAAATAAAATAAAAAATCTCCAGTCTTTCACCTGATCCACTGAGGTCAGGAAAGTAAAGAAAAACTGAGAGATTTAAAAGACTGGCCAACAAGTAAGGCTATAAGTAAGGATGTATTAAAAAGTGGGTACCAAGCTAGGGGTACCAAATTAAACGTCTAGGCCTTTGCCTAACAAAGGTCAAAAAAGAAAAGCGAAACCTAAAATAAGAAGTTGCCCTCAGTTGGAGCATGGGTTGGAGGATCATCCTCAATGGGAGGATGGATTAAAGATGGGTAAATTTTAAAAAAATTGGTAAAGTTAATAAATGAGGTATTAGTATTCAGTAAAAAAAAGACAAAGGTATATAAAAATGTTTACATTTATATGGGGTAGGTTATTGATACAAGTTTAAGGTCAATTAAAAAATTGGGAACAGTTAATAAATGAGGTATTAGTATTCAGTAAAAAAAGGCAAAGGTATATAAAGTAAAAATGTTTGGTTACATTTATATAGGGTAGGTTATTGAATTTTGTGAGTCATCTCTAAAAACTTTTGGCAAAAGCCTGGCCTTTCCACTTTGCATCTACAGAATTACAAGGGGTGGGTATGGCTGTAGCCCCTGAGTGTAGCTCAAAACTTCTCTAATGAAGAAATGACGAGGGACATACAGGACTTTTTCAACCTTTAGTTTTAATTAAAAGATTGACTGGAGTTGTTCTGTTAAAGAAGTTTCAGTTCAACAAACTAATCATAACCTAGGCAAGGAGAGATATGTATGCATGGTCTGTGTGTATGGACGTGGCCACGTCAGTATGTATGAAGTGTGAAATGTAAATGCGTGAATGTGGACAAAAGCAACTGTTCTAACTGCCTTGGATATGATTAAAGGGATACTTAAATCCCTTCAAACAGTTAAAAACTACCTAAATTGATTTAGATATAGCCAAAAGAAACATCCAGTCAGTCGGTTAATATTTTAACAAAAAAATTCAAGTTAAGCCCTCAGAGCCAGTCAGAGAGAGAGAGAGAGAGAGAGAAAAAGAGAGGTTTTTTCATGGAACTGTCCTGCAGCTTTGGCAGGCCCCCACCCCAAAGGTGTCTGTGTAGATGCAAATTAGGCCTTGTCAGCTCAGATGCAAATGAGGCCTTGTCAACTAGCAAGAGCTACAGGTTAAAAAAAAAGGACTATTTGGGACATAGTATAGTTTACAATCCTTAAATGATTCTCAAAGGTACTTAATGGTTATGTCCCTTTTAAAGGACATCTACTAATAATTTAAATAGTGATCCCAATTCACCTAGATAGTTGACTAAGGAGGGTAGACAAATCCTTCTACTGTTATGGTCCAACTTCAACAGTTCAAACAAAATTTAAAAATAAAAGGGAGAGTAATGTCCCCAGTCCCCACATGATTCATTAAATAATCCACTCCTCATTTAAAAATTTTTAAAATGTAAATGCCAGTGAGGAATCTGCTTCAGACAGATTCTGACATAATGAAAGTTAAACAACTATTACTCAGGCCAAATGGGAACATCCATACACTAGACAGTAGAGTAGACCCTAATTTGGGGTCGAGGGCATGTTTGTGTTTTCTTACAGGAAAAGAATAAAGCTTCAGTAGCAGTCACAACATTTGGTGAGATGCATGGAGCAGAGAAAACTGGACCTGAGACCATGGGAGCCTGCTCAAGCCAGTTCGAGATCTCCTAAGTCGGTGTTCCTGACCCTTGATGTCATCAAATCTACAGCCCGAGAAAGAAATAAAACAGTCAGTTCGAGATTTCCAGTTTCTCATCAGGCTTGCTACATCAACCTCCTGGACCCGTGAGTTTTCATCCCAAAGCCAACAAAACTGGAAGATTAGCAGCTAGCCTTTGATACACCTTAAAACAACAGAATTCATTTTGCCAGCTTTTCCCTTTGGGGGAAAAAGGACCCATTTAAAACATTTGGACATTGGTATGGACTGTGATGAGTGGCAACAGCCTCTTTTCAGTATTTGAACAGGACATGGTCACTTGAAATATCAGACTTGGTAGTTCCTGTTTCTGGAATCAGTGTGTTCTTCTGGAGAAATGTGGTTTGTCCTGGTGCGACAAAAAGACTTTGACTCGGGTTACATGTTCGGCTGATACTACTGACATTAAATCGACAGACTACATCACCACAGGAACAAATTGGTACTCTGTAAATAGTGCAACAAGCCTCTTGTTCATATTTTTTATAATGCTACATGTGTAACATCAATGATTGTACCTAATGTATCTGTGCAAGTGCACTCTCTAATGCTTTCCTAAGTAGATCTTAAAATGACTGTAAACTTTATCACTGTTTTGACCTTCAAATTGTAACTATAAATCACCCTTGTAGCAAAGAAAGGCTGGTGGTAGAATGCTAAGGCCCAGATCGGGGGATGGGCAGGTGACAGAGAGGCGCTATGTCAGTGGGGGTCCTAGGAATGGTAACAGTGGCAGTAGGCATTCTGGCTTCATGCTGAGTTCAAAGTGCCTTAGCCCATGGCAATCCCGATAGCCATAAAGCCTTATTACAAATGATTTTAAGGGTGGGGCTACTTCAAAGACGGGCAACCTGTGTAGAAGACCCACTCCCACCTAACAGGGGTTCAAGGTCCCCCAAAGACGGGCCAGGGAGTTTGACCCTACTTGACCTAAGACAGGAGTGCCTCATTTAAAAATATAAAGGGGTGCATTGTGGGGACACCAGACCTTGAGCAGAAACCCACTTCCCCTTCGGCCTGGGAGCAGGCATCTATGTAATGTTTACTGAAAACAATTCAGTGCTTTAGGGCTCAGATAGGGCTTGCTCACTGAAATACCATGCCTTTCACACCTCCTACGGCTAGATGCCTCTTCCTGTCCCCGCCCCCTGCGGTGTCTCCCTGATTCTGGGGCCGGAGATTAGACCACCAGCCAGGAGGGTGAGAAGTGGAAAGAATGGTATGTAAATGGATGGCAAAAGTCCTTAAAAAGGGAAGCTCCTTTTTCTTGAGAGACTTCTCCTGAGACTTCTCCTGAGAGCTCTCCTAAGCGGACTGGGGTCTCCTCCTAAGCTGACTTGGGAAAGATAAAGTTTTCTTAAAGCAACCGACCAGTCTCTGTGTCATCTATCCCGACCACCTCGCTACATTCTCGGATGCAGGCCACACAGCAGGTGCGACAGCTGCTACTTCTGATCCAGGGTATCCAACACCCTCTACTCTGGCATGCCATATGTACAAACACTGAAAACATCTCTCACACACAAAGTGTATATACAGTATAATTGGTATAAACCTGCTTTCAAAATTCTTGATATTTACAAAGAGAGCAAAACAAATTACATTAGGTGTATAATAAAAATGATGCACTGCTTCTTTTTTAATTTGCTTTAAAAATTTAGTTTGTATTTTAAATACCAACCTCAATTCCCCTCCCCAACTCCTGACTCCTAGCTCTCTCCCTTCATATCCCCCATTCACACCTCAGAGGGGGGAAAATCCTTCTTTTATTAGTCAACAAAGTATGTCATAATGAGCTGAGGAAGGAACAAGTCACTCCATCCTGTATCAAGACTAGGCATGGAATCACGCCATAGGGAGTAGATTTCAAAAAGCCAGTTCTTGCAACTGGGATGTGATGGGGAAATCCTGTGTATATGTCAATAAAGCACTGTTGTCCAATAGGGAAACAAGATAGGTGGGACTAGGAGTCCAGGAGGACTCTGGGAAGGAGAAACACAGGGAGTCATCATGTAGTTGCCATAGGGATAAGAAGTCCGGACCCTTTTCTCCAGTAAGAGAAATACTTAGATTAACAATTATGGGTTAAATACTTAAGTCAGAGCTAGCCAGTAAGAAACAAGCATGGCCAACAGCTTTATAATTAATACAGCGTTTTGTGTGTTATTTGGGGACTGCAACTGTGGCAGAGCACAGGGGACTTGTGGGGAAAAACCAACGTGGCTGGCAAGGAAAAGGCTTCACTCAACATAATGGTGTCAGCATGTGGGATTGAATTTCCACGTAGAATGACAAAAACTTTAAAGGAATTTTAGAAACAAAAGAATGGAGAAAAGCATGGGTTCTTGGTGGTGCGCATTTTCTCAGGTGGGCTCTGTTTGGCTAGTGACAAACAGAGACTCACACAGCTCACATAAGGGAGTCTTCCTGACCCAGCATAAAAAACAACAAGGTTCTTTTAAGAGGCTCTGCTAATGATTGAATGGTGTGTACACACAGCTGGAAGTGGTAGTGACCACATCTCCAAGCCAGTAGCTTTTGCTGGATGTTAGCATAGACTGAGACAATGAGCTGGAGTCATGCTTACGACCGCCATCTTGAAAAAACTGCAGTTTAAACAGTCGCGGTTTTAACAGGTGAGACACATGGCCAGAAAAACATAAAAATTTACAGTAAAGTCAGACTTGGATGAAGAAAAACCTCTAAAGGTTTACAGTGTGTTTAAAAATATATGTAGAATTGAGAGAGAAAAAGAAAGGGCATAGTGGTAAATAAATAGAGAAGCCAGCTGTGGTGGCACATGCCAGTAGGATTTGCTGCAGAGGCAGAGGCAGGCAGATTTCCAGAGAAACTCTGTCTCAAAATATAAAGAAATAAAAGTAAAAGAAATTGAGTAATAATAATAGATGAATAAATAAGCCATGTAAAGATGGAAAATACACAGAAAGTCTGGATACTGTATGCTATTGTGTTTTTCAGTTTTTTGATTGCTAAAGGAACAACTGCTAAAGTACATTTGATTATAAATGCTGCTGAATTAATTCAACTTATATCTTTTGAAAATGCCTTGACTTCAAAATTTAAGTATAAGGATATGTTACTTTGGAAAAGATATTTTATTTGTGTTTCCACAGAAAATGGAAATCTGTGGATTCCTTCCAGGCTTCTGTGGTTTGATGAACCAAGACCCCCGGAAGCAGTAGGCCAGGTGTTCCAACATTTGAGATAGCTAAGATGATGCAGCCTTACAGACCCTGAAAATAAGGACTTAATACAGGTTTCTGAGTTTTGTCATGATCCCCAAGTTATGAACAGCACCCCCTTCCAGTATGAAGCAGTTTGGAATGAGCGATGTCCAAATACCCATATTGTTTATAAATTTTTGTTTGTTTTCATTTGAATGGAGTTGCTTATAATTGGTTAATGATTACAACAAATTTCTTTTTAAAGGTAAAAGGTGAATTATGACATGGAAATGAATACTTTTTATTTGTATGTATTGTTTTTCATTTATTGATACAAATTCTTTGGGGTCCTTGTGACTTGTGCACAACACCATAGAACTGAAAACTGAGACTTCCACCTGACCTTCAAATGCCCTTAAACCAACAGACTAGGAAAGTAGTGACAATGTTAGGAGGGGTGACATAGTCATATAACCATGGGAAATTAGATTCATTCTCACAAATGTAGGTAAGAAGAATTGTGGCTGGAACCCAGGAGATCCTTTGGGTCATCTCTTGGTGCCATTGTGCCCTGTGATTTAAGTTAATGGGAAACTACAACAATCCATCTCAGGAAGGGTGACAAAGGGCATGGATCCATCAGCACAGAAGGTTTGGGTCACTTTTCTAGGAAAAGAACCAAGCCATTCTGAGGCACTTGCAGAGGGTGGAAGAAATACAGATTGGGCAGTAGAGGAATGTAGCTCTGAATTCCATCTAAGGCCACATGACCAGTTGCAGAAATGAGAATTATACCTGACATGAGTGTTTCTGTTGTGTTTTGTGAGAACTGCATTTTTTACAGATATTTTTATGTGTTTGCATTCAGGTTTCTGTCCTGGCCTGCCCTTGGAGTTCTGACAGGATACACCCTCTGCTGCAGTCACTAAGCACACCACCTGAAAATACGGATTCATGATATACAGATGATAAATATAGATTGATAGATAGATAGATGATAAAAGATAGATAGGTAGATAGATAGATGATAGAAAGATAAATATAAAGATATGGCAGATAGAGTTGATATAGATAGGTGATAGATGATAGATACACATAGATAGATGATTGATAGGTACAGATAGATGACAGACAGACTGATAGATAGATAGATAGATAGAAGATAGATAGAAGATAGATAGGTGATAGATAATATAGATAGACATAGACATTGAATTCTAATTTTAAACCATGGTGGTCCAACAGGATACAGCAAGTTATTCCAATTTGTATCTGTTAAAGTTTGCTTCATTGCCAAGTGTATGCTCAATTTTAAAGAAGGTACCATGTGGTGTTGAGAAGGTATATTCTTTAGTGTTTGGGTGGAATGATCTATAGATGGCTGTTAAACCCAATTGGGTCATAACTTCTGTTAGTTCCTTTGTTTCTTTGCTAAGTTTCTGTCTGCTGGACCTGTCCAGTGGTGAGAGTGGGGTGTTGAAGTATCCCACTATAACTGTGTGTGGTTTAATGTGTGATTTCTGTTCTGAGAACAAGATGAGCATTAAAGAAAGCATTAAAGCCACATGGGCTTTACTTCCTTTATAGCAAAAGCAAAACACTGGACAAGAAAGTGCTCTTTCCTCAACTGCTGATATGATGCTGTCCAAATTGGGCAAGCAGGACACAAAGGAGAGTAAGTGCCATCCTTCTAAGACAAGGTGGTGCAGTCTTTCAAAATACTGTGTCATAGAAAAGTCTGTCAGATATGTTAGGCCGGTAGGGCATAGATGGATGGCCTAATGTTACATAGGACCCTTGGGGTGACTGTCCAGGCAGTCAGCAGTTAGTGTCCTTTCTCACATTTTTTGAAAGTCTCTTTCTTACACTTCCTGCTTATTCAGGTAATGTTATTTCCTTCTTGGGTCTCTGAGGGAGTTGAAGATTTTATTGATACAATACAAGTTTTCTTGTTATCAAATACAGAAATGAAATTCACTTAAGAAATGTAACATGTATAAGATTTAGAGATAAAAAGAGACAGTTTTGATAATGCAAGTTAGAATTGAAAGTAAATTAGGTTCAGTCTTTTGGACTCAGGAAAATAGGACAGAAACTGAAATATTTGTTTTCTAAATTAGTCAAATACTGATAGCTAGACAGTGTTGATGCATTTATTGCCTGTGTATATTGCATATATCTACTGTACTCTCTGTTTTTCTTTTTTTTGTTGTTGTTGTTGTTTTTTACGAGACAGGGTTTCTCTGTATTGTTTTGGAGGCTATTGGTCCAGCCCAGCCTCGAACTCACAGAGATCCGCCTGCCTCTTGTTTTTCTTATATCATCTATAATTTTTTTATTTTAGACAAAAATGCAACATATGGTAACATTTTGTTTGTGCTCATTGAAGGCTTGCATTCATGGAGTTCTTTGGTGACTGGTCCAGGTCCTACCACAGGTCAAATTCTTTCTATAAAAAGCTGAAGGTAGAGCATAAGCAGGTCATGTTGGACATGAAGAGCTTGGAGAATGAGAAAACCCAGACTTCAGAAAAGCTTAATGAGCTGGCCAAAGAGACAGACTTCTCCTGGCAAGTGCCTTTCTTATCAGGGACCACAAATATTGTGGAAGGGTCATCTCTTCCTTTCTTTGCCACTGGATTGGAGAGGCCACAGCTCTGGTTCTAGCCTTTCTTCCTTTTAGCAAGAAGCACTTGAATTTGTATCTTTTGGACTCAGTTTATCCAAGTATGAAAAAGACTGCTAATTCCCTCCAGCACCATAGTGTTACACTTATTGACTCTAGATCAGTGGTTCACCACCTTCCTAATTCTGTGAACATTCAATGTAGTTCCTTTTGGTTTGGTGACGCCTTAGATAAAAATATTTGTTATTATTACCACTTTAACATTGTGATCATTGGTAGAAGTGGATTTGTTTACTGACTGTGCTTCAGAATAGGAGCACTCCACAGAAACATTGCTGGATTCCCTAAGTAAAATCCCTATGCTTTCTTAGTTTAGGAAAAGATCTGCTTTGGAAACTACATGCATGGTCTCCTTGTCATCTGAGGTTTAAAAAAATTACAGCGTTTTCTGTCTTGGTTGTTGTGATGTCTGTTCTAGATAGTCAACTGAATACCTGTGGCCTTACCTAAAACTCAATGATGTGGGTTATTTTTTTGTTTGTTTGTTATTTGTATGCTTGTTTTAGGTTTCTTGAGACAGGTTTTCTCATTAGAGATGGAGCAAGTCCTAGAACTTGATGAGTAGGCCAAGGTGCATTGAACTCAAAGAGATACATCTCCCTCTGCCTGTCAAGTGCTGGGATTATGGGTGTGCACCACCACCACCCAGGTGGCATATTCTTCTTAAAAGTTTTAAAATGGGAACACATATCTTTAATCTAGCTTGGAGTTGGTGCATATTTTTAATTCCAGTACTCAGGAGCCTGAAGCAGTTGGATAGTTGGATTTCCTGAGTTTGAGGCATGCCTGGTCTACATAATGTAGTTAAGGGCTACACAGATGAACACTGTCTCCATGTAAACAAAAATGAAAAATTAAATCATGAGAAAAAATCCATGTATAATCTTTGTCATAATTTTTGACAGCAGTGCACATATATAAGGGATATTGAAGGAGAGCTCTCTCTCTTTGCCTGCTTGTCCTAGCTTTGGGTACTGAGTTTATTCCTTTAATAGCTTCAGAGCCCACTCCTTTGAAATATTCCTGTGTATGAAGAGCAGATGATACATCCAGACTCATAAACCAAACATTTACTGGACTCTTCAACTTTCCATTGGTAGACATCCATTGTTGGACCACCTGGACCACAACCTTTGAGACATCCTAATGAATCCACTTTCTACAATCATGCAGAGATTCATTCTACCATCCCTGTTCAAGTAGAGAACATCGAATGACACAAGTGTTTTTTCAACTGCCCACTGAGAAACATGTGCAGCCTGACCATTGAAAGGGGTAAACTAAACTCAAAGGCTTCACTTCTAATAATTTACAAATAAAGGGACCAGACCCTCACTCAACCCTGCCTCCTGTGCAGGCTGTATCCGAGAATGTGTCGAGGTGGTCGAGATTGATGACACAGAGACTAGTCGGTTGCATTAAGAAAACTTTATGCTACCTAAATCGGCTTAGGAGAACTTCCCAAGAAAAACGCTTCCCTTCAGAAAAAGCTTCTGCCATCCATACACACACAAATCTCCAGCAGCCCTCTCACACACCACTCAGAGACCTCTGCTTCCTCCTGGCTGGTGGTTAAATCTCTGGTACCAGAAGCAGGAACAGTAGGGAGTAGCTAGCCATTGGGAAGATCAAAGTCAGGGTGTTTCAGTGAGGAGCCCTTATCAAGCCCTTATCAGGAGCTTATGGCACTGAATTGTTGTCAGTAAACATGTTTTCAGTAAATATTGTCTCCACAGCTGCCTGCTCCCAGGCTGATGGAGGGGTGGGTTTCTGGCCAGGGTCTGTGATCCCCACAAACCCCTGCTTTAGCAACCATGACAGGCTACAGAAAAGACACATGGGCCTCTGACACAAGGAAATTCTAGATCCTCTGTCCTCCCAGAGGCTAGGGCTAAAACTGAACACAAAGAAACTCCAGACCTTCCCTAGCTTCCTAGATGCTTGGTTCCTGGGGACTGTTTGGCCACAAAAGAAACCCCTGAGGAGACCAAAACCTCCTTTGTAGTCTCCAGGACATAGTTTTGAAAAGGATTGTTATCTGTGACCAACAGGCCGCCTGCAAATAAGAAGACAAAGCCATAGAAACCACAGAACATTCCCTCTCAGCACTGACCAATAAGAATAATTGGTACACGGGTATTTCATGCCAAAATATGACTTTGAGAAATGCTCCTAATTGTTCCCAAATGTCTATCCAGTACATACTGATGTCATCCTGTAACTTTTGTCTCTAAAACCTATTAGTACATGGGGAACTTCACTCCCTGCAGAGGCTGCTGCATCAATTTGCTAGATGGTGTCGCTGTCATGGTTGGATGGACAATCATTAATCCTTGCTTTTGCAGTTTTGGGGGTCTTCCTCATGGTCTCTGGGTATCTTTTCAACTTGGGCTCACCAACCATAGCATTAATAAAAGTATTCTTCCAATCCCCATTCAATCTGAGTATCCTAGTAACCATGAAGGATATCCTTTTATTATTATTCATTTTTCAAGAATTTGGCATGTATTTCAGGAATAAAACTCAGTCTTCTGCCAGGAAAAAAGATATGTCATCTTGTTTACAATCTGGTTCCTGCATTTCTCTCCTAGTTATCTGAAGTGACTGTGACTACCAGGTAAAAAGTAGACTCAGTTCCCCTGAAATTAGGAAGAAGCCACAGGAAAAAACTTTTTGTTTTGTTTTTTGATACAGGGTTTATTTTCATTATAGGCTGTCTTGGAACTAGCTCTAATAGACAAGACTTGTCTCTCACATAGACCTGCCTGTCTCTGCCTCCCACGTGCTGGGATTAAAGGTTTACACTACCACTGCCCAACACCAAACATATTCTTATGTGTCCTAAAAATCTCTCTTTTTTAATACCCTGGGCTCCCTTCTATCTGTTGAATGAGAGAATCACTCAGTCTGCACTGTGTCACAGTCTGTGTGTAAGCTTGGCACATGGTGTGAAGGAGGAGGAAGAGCATGAACCTGTGAACTGAAGGAGGAGAGCTGGTTCGTCTCCTGGAGATAGCAGTGAATGATACTGAAATCCGTGTCTCTACAGATCTCTAAAAGGCCCAGGTATGGGGCAGAAGCCAGGGCCAGGGACCCTTGTGCTGTGACATTAAGCACACTCTGACCCTTAAGGAAGTGCCCTTGTCACTCAAGCCTCACCAGCCAATCAGGGTTACTAGACCAACCCACCAGGCACAGGTTTCCCAGGAGACTTCCTGGAGCCATGCTGCAGGCTTGCTTTCACAGCAGGTCAGGAGCCAGATCAATTGCTGTGTTGCTGTAGGGCTGTGAGGGGAGCATGGATAAGCACAGAAGCCACAGCATGGTGAGCAAGGGGATGCTCTCCTAAGATGAGGAGGACAGGATGGGGAAGCTTGGGGGACAGTGTGGCATGTCCTCCCAGAGGGAGGCTGGGTGGGAACCTGTGGCCACATTCAGTGCTCCGTGAGGTTCCATGGGGTCCTAATAAATCTCCATACCCTGGCACTGGCCTATGAATAATTCACTCAGTGGGCTGCATCTGTGAAAAGCATTCTGATCAGGGAGCTTTGTGTAGAAATATCTTTGTAGTCAACACCAACATGCTCTTGGTGCATGCAGAAGGCAAATTGTCAAACATAAAGTAGCTTCATTTCTCTAATGTCTTCTAGATGCTCTGTACTTTACATTTGACATTTAGATGTAAGAGAAAGTCAGAGTTTATTTTGTGCATGGTGTAAATGGCATTAATTTTCTTTCTTTTTTATACTTATTTATTTTTGGTTTTTTGAGACAGAATTTCTCTCTATAGCTTTGGAATCTTGCCCTGGAACTGGCTCTATAGAGCAGGCTAGTCTGAAAGTCACAGAGATCTGCCTGCCTCTGCCTTCAGAGTGCTGGGATTAAAGGCATGCACTACCAATGCCTGTCTCTTTTTTTATATGGTTCTTAATGACTTATTTATTTATTATGAATACAACATCCTTCCTCCATGTATATCTGCACACAAGAAGAGCACACAATATCTCATTGTGGATAGTTGTGAGCCACCATGTGGTTGGGGAGAATTGAACTCATGACCTCTGCCAGAGCAGTGAGTGCTCTTAACTGATGAGCCATCTCTCCAGCCCCTATTTTTGTTCATTTTTTTGTTTGTTTTCTTTTTGTGTCAGGATTTCTCTGTGTAACTTTGGAGTTGGACCTGCAAATTGTTTTGTAGAGCAAGCTAGCCCCAAACTCATGGAGATCTGCCTGCCTCTGTCTTTTCAGTGCTGGGATTAAAGCATGGGACACTAACGACATCTGTAATGGCATTCTTGTGTTGGATTGCACTCCACTATTAAACTGTGATGTTGGAGAGTAGTATTGTTGATACAAAGGATTTACCAATTTTTAGGGAATACTAAATCCTGGAAAATAGAATTTACCTGAGTGAGTGCTGACTCTAAAATAAACTGAAGATAATTAGTATGCTAACCAGGTCTGTTAGAGATCAGGATCCTAAAATATGCATTTGTTCTGCAGGATTGGCCAGACATTTGGCTCCAAACCATGACAAATAAGAAACCCCTGATTTACAAACAGGACCAAGGCCCATCCCCACATCACAGAACAGGGCTACTGTTTTTTCTTTTTCTTTTCTTTTTTAAGTCTGGATTTCTCTGTGGCTTTGGAGGCTGTCCTGAAACAAGCTGTTGTAGATCAGGCTGGTCTCTAACTCACAGAGATCCTCCTGCCTGTGCCTCCTGTGTGCTGGGATTATAGGCCTGTGCCACCAATATATATGCATTAACTGATACCACTATTTGAATTATAGTCTCTTGGGAGCTGTGCTGTAGAAATTCCAATCTGTTTACTTGAATACCACTCAGATATTTTAAATGGTATACACATTGATTCCATGATACATATATGTCCAAGACCTTCTAAGAAAAATGAGTCTATAGTAAAGTTCGCCTAAGTCATATATTTGTGACATTGCTAAGCATATTGAAAGGGTCAGTCTATAACAGTCAAGAAGGCAGTTGTGGAGAAACCTTAATCCCTATTCCACATATCTGAGAGGAAAAGAGACTCAAACTGTGTGAATGCAATTTGGGAAACTTTTACTTGTTTTTTGTCCTTCAATGAATATATCATGTCCAGCTGGTGATGGTGGTACATACCTTTAATCTCAGCTGTTACATGTGTGAATTATCTTTGCAGGAGTGATAGAAGCCATACAGGAGAGAAACTATGTGATTCCACTCAATGTGATAAATACTTTGTGTGTTACAGGCATTTTCAAAGACATGAAAACATTCATAGTGCAGACAAACCATATGAAATTCTTCAAAATGTTGGAGTCTTTGCATGTCACATTTGTCTCAAAGTCCATAAAATAACAGGTGCTGGAGAGAGAACCCATGATTCTAATCAATGTGGTAAAGCTTTTTCACAACACAGCAGTGTCATAAATCATGAAACAACACATATTAGAGACAAACTCTATGAATGCAATCAGTGTTGTAAATCTTTTCCTCATGTCAGTGGTCTTCAATATGATAAAAGAACACACACTGAAGAGACACCCTATGCATGTAATCACTGTGGTAAAGCTTTTGTAAGTCATAGTGATCTTAAAAGACATAAAAGAACACACACTGGAGAGAAACCATATGACTGTAATCACTGTGGTAAAGCATTTTCTAGACATGGTCAACTTCATGTATATAAAAGAACAAGCACTGGAGAGATACCTTACAACTGCAATCAATGTGGTAAAACTTTTTCACAGTACAGTCATTTTCAAGTACATCAAAGAACACATGTTGAAGAGAAACCCTATGAATGTAATCTTTGTGGTAAAGCTTTTACAAGACACAGTCATCTTAAAAGACATAAAACATCACACACAGGAGAGAAGCCATATGAATGTCATCAGTGGGGAAAAGCATTTTTATGACACTGTCAATTCCAAATACATAAGAGAACTCATACGGGAGAGAAAGCCTATGCCTGTAATCACAGTGGTAAATCCTTTTAAGATGACAGTACTGTGAAGGCACATGAAAGGACACATATGGGAGCGAGACCCTATGAACGTAATCAGTGTGGTAAAGCATTTGCACCACAAGGTAGTCTTGAGAGTCATAAAAGAACACATACTGGAGAGAAACCTTATGAATATAATCAATGTGGTAAAGCCTATTCACATGTGAGGAGTCTTCAGTATCACAAAAGAACACATACCCAAGACTGACCCTGTGAATAAAACCAATGTAGTCTTGGTAAGGGATCATACAGTAGAGAAACCCTATAATTGTAAGCTGTGCACTCTGCATAACTCAATAACCTGTGAGGTCCTGAAAAATTTAATATTGAAGGAAATATTGGTATAAAGGATTTCATAAGATCTACAATGAGCATCCATTTAGTTACACAAGATTCTTTAGGGAAAAACATCTGACAAGTGTGACCAATCTGTTCAAGCATTGTGATGTCTCTGTTGTGTTTGCACCTGCAAATCCCATATGAACAAAACTCCTATGAGTTCACTGATAAGGTAACACTTTTTGTTTTCATGCTTTTTTTAAATTGCATAAAAAACCTAACTCAGATCATTTGATTCCTCTAAATTCAATCCTATGTGAATGCTGTCTGTTACATGAACCAAATCATGATGACGGGAAACTGTTAATAATTTAATTGCCTCAACCCCTGGGATACAGGAATAAGTGCATACAAGAGAAAATATTCACCTGTGATGATCTGTTTGGTCGGACAATTGACTGAATTTAATTATGTGATGTCAGTGTTTGGGTGTGTGAAGAGTCATGCATGTTCTTGAGTATTTCTGTAGCAGAGACTACAGAAAGTTCTCAAAAAACCTGAGGTATCTCCTGATTATGAACTTGTCATTATTTTGCTCATCTAAATCTATAACCCTGTTCATATTTTTAACCCTTTGTGTAACATCTTGATACCAGGTAATGGAGAAGAAGTCATAGAAGAGAAATCCCTATTCATGTAAATAATTTGGTAGAGACTTTAGACTTCATACTTGTGTTCTTTTTCAATAAAATGTTTTTTTCATGTGAAGATGGGTGTCAATGGGTTCAGTGAACCCAAGATAAATGATTAATGGGTGCTTTATTTGGCAAAAACATAGATATTAAAATAAAAGAGCCATTGAAGAATTCCTGCTCCAGAATATGCAATCTGTGCCCTTCTGCCATGTCGTAAACCTGAGAAAGTGAGAGAGAGTGAGAGAGAGAGAGAGAGAGAGAGAGAGAGAGAGAGAGAGAGAGAGAGAGAGAGAGAGAGAGAGAGCTCATAGAACTCTTCCCAGGTCTTTTGATGAGTTATAATCAATGATAGGGATAAATATTTCTCATAGTTGAAAGACAGTGGACTTTAAGGCTGAAAGGCTACATTTGATGGGCACCTTCTTCTGTTACTGGAGATAGGAGCAGAGCCTGTGCCCTGGCTGCCCTAACCACCCAGGTTCAGTCACTCATCCTCAGGAAGCCAATTAAATGTACCAACTTATCTGGTGACACACCCAACTATCATGCAGACCCTCTAGATGGACAGATCTCTCTGATGTCCTAGGATAGCACATTTTATAGTGTGAGTTCTAGGTCAGGCAGGGAGTCACAGTAATGCTATTCTTAAAAAGAAGAGAAGAAAATTAACACAAAATGGAAAATGACAAAATTAATAAAAATTTAAAACATTTATTCATGTTGACTAATTTGGTACCATAAAAAATACATATGGTAAATAATCCATCACTGGGATGCTAACAGGCTGAGATAGAAGGCAAATATATGCAAATCTAAATACTCTAATAAAGCAAAAAATGCATTTTTCCCATCTCTAAAACACCCCCACATTCTCAGGTACTTACTGTTTATCATGTAAGGTAGTCAGATAAATGTAAATGTTTCTCCAATAGAGTCATTATCATTTGGAAGACTCAAGTCTTTTCCCACAATGAGATTCCCCAGGAAATAATTTTTGGGGGGGTACAGGGTTTCTCTGTATTGTTTTGGAGTTGTCCTGGAACTTGCTCTGTACACCAGGCTTGTCTTGCACTCACAAATATCCCCCTGACTCTACCTCGTGAATGCTGGGATTAAAGGTGTGTGCCACCAATGCCCGGCAGGAATGTAGAATTTTTTGGGTTTCAATAGTCGGAGGTCAAAAGCAGACCCCAGGAAGATGACTTACGATCTCCACATTACTTCATGGTCTAAAATCATGTAATTACATTACAGAATCATACATATAATGGAAATTATTTTGTTTATTTTGAATAAATCTCTTTGCTATGACATTATAAAGTCTCTCTGGATAATCCCTTTGAAGGCAGTACTTCAAGAGGAAGTACCCCATGGGAAAATAATGGGGACATGAAGAAGCATGGGATTTGAAATAATAACTATTTATATACATATCCATAGCACATGAAGCTGTGTTGTGAAATAATGATGTGGACCACGTGGTTCCCATTGCTGCTTGGCAAAGTCCCAGCATTTCAACACCGCAGGACAACCTCATTTTCCTAGCACCTGCAGAGGCAGGCAGATCTCTGTGAGCTCCAGGTCAGACTGGCAGAATGAGTTGCAGGACAGCCAAAGCCACACAGAAAAATCCTGTATGGAAAAGTTGATGAGATCCACCTTTATCTGCTTGTTGGCAGTGCACATGTTTAAGACCAGCATTCAGGAGACAGAGGCAGTCAGATTTTCTGAATGTGAGATTAGCCGGGTCCATAGATTGAGTTCCAGGGCTACACAGATAATGCCTGTATTAAAAACACCAAATAAGACAAAACACTTAAGCTGGGCTTTTGGTGGTGCCCAGCCACCAAAAACAAAAAACAAAAACACACACACATAACGGATAAGATATATCATTAGTGTGGATTGAACCATCTGGTGGTAGCCTGCATATATAAAAGATATTGAAAGAGTATGCTCTCTCTCTCTTTGGCTGCTTACCCTGTTTCTGGGTACCAAGTTCATTCCTTTCCTAGCATTAGACCCTGCTTCTTTGAAATTTTGGTGTATAATGAAGAACACCTGAGACATCCAGCCTGACAAATTAACAACTACTGGAGTCTTCAAATTTCCATTGTTAGATAGCCATTGTTGCACTACCTGGACCACAGCTTGTGAGACATTCTAATAAATCCACTTTCTACACACATGGAAAGATTCATGCCACCATTCCTGTTTGTGTAGAGAACCTTGAATAATGCTGTTGGATTATTCTATACCAGGTGCTATAGGAATGTGTATCTCTGCTCATCTAGACAAGGTCTTGGTCTGGTGGGGAAGGCAGAGTCAGGAAGAATTGTGGTGTGTCTTTCAGCACACTGCAACCCCATGGGTGGTGCTCTTGTCACTAGGGCCTTACAACCTAACCAGGCCCCTAGGTGATCTGCCAATTAGAAATGGTGCAGGTCCCAACTGGCCCCTAGCTTCAGGCTTGGCTTTGAAGAGAAACAGGAGCCAGTGGATCTGTGTGCTGTGCTTTGAGAAAGGGTGAGCTGGAAACCCGCAACATGAACATGGTGAGCAAGGGGCTGTTGTCCCCAGATAGAAGTGCCAGATGGTGAGGTCCTGGACCTGGTTTGGTGGATATTCCCTGGATTTGTGTGGGAAGCTGCAGCCACACTCCCTGTCCTTGAGTTCCCATGCAGTCCTTGAAATGCCCTGGGCCCAGATTCAGGCTTCTCTATAACTTTGCTGTCAGCTGAGTCTGCTCTGAACATTTGGAGCAGGGAGCGCTGTGTTGAACCATTTTTGTAGTCACCATCAACATGCTATAGCTGCAACCATGTAAAGCAGGTTGCAAACCTTGTAGAGGCCAATGTCTTCAGTAACTTCTAGAGGTCCAAAACTTTGCATTTCACTTTTACGTTTATAATCCATTTAATGTTAAATTTGTGGAGGTTGTAAAGGCATCTCATGTGTTGGTTGGCACTCAGCTACTAAGCTGTGATGTAGAAGAGTAGAATTGGTAATACAAAGACTTTTAAATGCCTAGGATATAGTAAGTCTCTCAAAGTAGAATTTAGCTGATGGAAGACTGCCTCTAAAACATCCAACAGTAAATGTATGCTAACCAGGCCTGCTATAGATTAGATGCTAGGAGAAACATTTGTTCTCCAGGATTGGTTAGACATTTGGCTCCAAACCATTATAAAGGAGCCTCCCCTGACTTACAACCAGCCACCAAACCCTTCCCCATATCAAAGAACAGGCCTGGAATAAGCTGGTCAAGGGGGCATTACAGGGTCCCATGCAACCTTAAAACCTCATGTACCATAAAGGTCCCATTTTCTTCTAGAGAAAAGCATAGTTTTGCAATATGGGCAATGGGGCACCAGGTGACAAGTATTGAAAAGTAAAACATTCTTGTGCTAAGGCCCTGCCTGATCATTCGAGGCTTTCATTTAGGCCCCCAATCAGGGAGGAAGAACATTCTTGGGATAGCTAGTAACAGCCTGGGGCCTAGGGCTTGGGAGCTTTTCCTAAGGGACAGATGTATAGACAATGAAACAGAAAGCCTTGTCTACAACTAGGAATTTGCATGGGAGAGAAGATAATGGCTTGTAACAAAGCCTTGTGGTGAGATTATTTCCTACAGATGCAGAGATCCAAACGCTTCCCACTACACGGAGCTATGGTGATAGTGCCTAAGGCCACTTTGGGCTTAGTCAGCAATGATTTTTAATGAACTGTTTTCCCCTTGTGCAGCTTTGTTTGATTAGCCTCCTCCCTGAGTTTATCCCACTGCATGATACTTTCTACAGACTACAGAGGAGTCTCCCATTTTCAGCCATCTTACTCCTTTAAATAGCATACAAGATGCTCTTCTTCTTAAGAAGCTTACTTGGCATAGGACATATCTTGTGCAAAAGCAGCCCATCCAAGATATTATTGTTTCTACCTTCTCCATTTCCTATCTTTCTCATCCCCTGCCATCTTCTCCTCAGGATCCTATCAGTGAAGAAAGCCCAGCTGTTTCAGATCTCTGGTGTACTTAAGAAAAAATTCTGGAAATATTTTTGCTGTGTAAGTCTCCCATCTGCTCAAGTAGCCACACATGCTGTCTCCTGTCTCTATTTAAACTTTCCAAAGTGTAACCTGGAGCATGAACAAAAATGACACTTAAGGATGACAGCATATATGAAATGCAAATGTGACTAGACAGCCTCCTCTTTAAGTATTAGCCAGAGATGGATGCATGTTATCTCTAAATGTACTTTTCTTTATTAATCTCCCAAGTGTGTGAAGGGATTTCTCCTTGGTAAGGCATATTAATGCTAGAAAAGCTGCATTTCCATTCTGTTAGAAGATTGTGTCTGAGGCCAGCTCTCTTATAAGTTTATTTAAATGGCCTTGATTTCAGTCTGTTGCTCTCCAGGGCATGACTTTGGTGTCTTCTGTACTACACATTCAAATTACTTAAATGAATATGTAACACCTCAGAGAGCTAAAATTGTCCATTTGAGTCATGTAGTCAACTATCCCATGCTGTCACAGGAAAAAGATTTCCAGGGGAAGTATTGCATTTGACATCAGACCAAGATAGGATGGATAGTTTACACTGGAGGAGGATTCATGTTAGGCAATGGGCTGCTGGAGTCACAATTATGAAAATATACCCAATTGTGGTAGTGGTAACAATGTTCAAATTTCCCAGCATGTTTTAATTCATGGCATGTGCACAATCACAGACCAGATTGTGTGGGTGTACAGTTTCGGAAGGTTATCTTGAGACAATGAAAATAGAATTTTCTATCCTGTGCATATATGTGCTATCCTACTTGACACAGTTATGCCAGCTCAGCTGTTTGAGAAGCAGATCATTGGCTGTAACTGTGGGTCAGATTACAGAGCTCAGTAGCCAACATATGCATATGGGCAACATCAATCTATCACTTATTAATGACTGTGGTAATAGTTTGTTTGAATTCTAGCAAATAAGGCTTGCATGAAGATTAGAGTGGAGAATAAGGTCACTAGTTAGCTACACACCTGGTTAAATGCTAAGCTACTAGTTAGCCACACACACTAAGTCACTAGTTAGTCAAAGAGGCAGGAGATCAAGTACTCAAGGTCATCCCTGACCATGCATGGTAGGTCACAGCTTTAACCACAGTACTTAAGATGTGGAGGTAGGTGAATCTCTGTGAGTTCAAGACCACTCTGATCTGAGAGAGAGAGAGAGAGAGAGAGAGAGAGAGAAAGACAGGCACATAGAGAGAGAGTTACAATGACCACATGAAACATCACAGGACAAGGCATCTGGCTACAGATTCCCACTCAGATCCAGGGAGAAGCCACCACACTGGCTCCCACACCTCACCATATGCTCCTCCCATCTTGGCACATTTGCCCCTCATGCACCATGTCATGGTCACCCAGCTCGCACATGCTCACCACTCAACTTCCTATAGCAGTACTCATAGCACAGCACACACCAAAATTGCTCCTGCTCCTCTGCAGAGACAAGACTGAAACTGGAGCCCAGTACAACCCTGTGTCTTGTGACTGACAGGTTGCCTGGACGGACTGATTGGCTAATGGGGCATGGGTAGCAAGTGTGCCTCCAATAAGTGTGTCCTTAAACATGCAGAACAAGGCTTCCTCATACTTCCTTCCACCCCAGACAAAGACCATTTCTAGATCAACAGAGATTTACATTTCTATAGCACTTGTCCCAGCTCCCATAGCAAATCTTGTTAGCTTCCTGTACCCCTAATTTCTTTCTAGACACAGTGTGGTTAGCTAGCTTGCACAGGCCACCATTCAATGCAGGTGGAGTGAATATTCCATGTCCTACAGGGGAATGGGTGCTCAGAATGTTAACAAGTAAACAGAGATTTCAGGACACAAAAGGAGACATTTGTTCTGTAGATTCACACTGAGTTCAGATGAACTGAAATTATATTTTTCATGTTTGTCACAGGGAATTCAGACAACTAGGGAAGAAAAGCAGGAACCATATATCAAACAAGAAAATATATTTTTCACAATAACAAGGTTTTAATGGCTCCATTGCTTTAGGAGCCTGGATTTCAGAGCAAACTCTTGGCAAATGCATCACAATAAAGTGTTATCTGTCTCTTTCTATTTGTAGATGAATCTTAGTTCATGTGCAGTGGTGTTTTGCTTGCATGTATGTCTATATAAAGGTGCAGATCCCCTGGAATTGGACTCACAGACAGTTGTGAACTGCCATATGGGTAATGGAACTTCAACATCTTCCTCAGTGAGCAGGTGAAAACAAACAAACAAACAAACAAACAAACGATAGCTGCATGATTCTAGGTTCTCTATAGGAATAGGACTGGTAGAATGAGTCTCTCCATGCATGTAGAAAGTGGATTTATTACAATGGACAGTGTCTCCCAAGCTGTGGTCCAGGGAGGCCTATGATGGCTGCCTACCAATGGAAATTTAATGAGTCCAGTAGTTGCTCAGTCCATGACACTAAATGTCTCAGCTGCTCTTTGGTATACACCAAAATTCTGAATAAATAGGCTGTAATGCTAGTGATGGCAGCTAGAGCAGGCAGAGAGCACTTCCTTCTTCAACATCCTTCATGTATGTCAGCTGCCATCAGAAGATGTGATCCAGTTTAAAGGAGGATCTTACTTTTGTTTCATTGGTTTTTGCTGTTCCTGAGACAGGGTGTGTCTGTGTAGCCCTAGAATTCATTTTGTAAACCAGGCTGCCCTCAAATGTAGAAAATCCAACTCTCTGCCTCCTGAGTACTGGGAATAATGATGTGCACTCTCATCAATTGGCTAAAGGAGACTTTTATCAATTCATATTGTTCAGAAGAAAGACTGTCTTTAATCTCAAAACCTTTAAGAAAAAATTCTTCACAGGTTACCCAGTACCTTGGGTTTTATTTAACTACAGAGGGAGTCAATTTGGCTACCAAAACAGTCATCACTACAGTCAAGACAGAAGAAAGGAGAAAGAGCCCTTACTTTCAGGAGGTAAGGACAGCAGGGAGTTATTTCAAAATCAATGCTTTTCCTAAATGAAGGAAGCATGGGGATTTTACTTAGGGAGTCTGGAAACATTCACATAGGGCTCTGCCTATTCCTAAGCATCCTCATTTATGAAATCTTCATCCAAACATGATCACAATGTTGAAGCAGAGACATTTAGAGATACTCCTACCTCAGAATCATGCAGGAACATATGTGTCATAGAATAATGGAAACAAATGCCTCTGGCACATTCTCCTTGTACCACAAAATCTTAGCTGAAAATAAAATAAATGACACTATGAAAGTAGATTGCTTTGCATTTTAGGCTACCTGGCTATCGTTATGTTTGATCTGCAAAGTTACTTTACCAATGGCACAGTTCTCACAGATGCAAAAGATAGAGAATACAAACACAGATAATATCAAGGAAAAGTCATGAGACAGCATTGTATACTCTGTTCTTAGATTAATGGTTATGATGATCTCCATTAACATCAGAACAAAGCTGCTTTTGCCTCTGAGCAGGATGACTCAGGAGAAAGTCATAGCAGCTTCTGCATTACCATAAGGAGTTCATTTTAACTGGCCCGGCTGTTCTCTGTCTCAGGGTTGTCACATCACTGTAGAGAATTCCATTCCTTTTTTTTTCTAACTTTTAAAAGATTTAGTTATATGGGTGTTTTACCTGCAAGTGTCTGTGCACAGTACTTACAGAGGCCGGAAGAAGGAAGGAGACGCCTGGGACTGGAGTTACAGCAAATGGTTAACTGACAGGTGTTCTGGCAGTGGGTCCTTTGTAATAACACCCAGTGCACTGAATTCCTGAGCCATCTGTCTAGTGCACAATTTTATTTTAATGTTATTTCCATAAACTGATCACTAGAAATGAATAATACCAATTTCCACTTTTATATCTTGATTGCATCCCTTCCCAAATTTCTTCCAACTCCTTCCTTGTCATGTGTGGGTGAATAAGTAGACTGAAATACATGAATACAGCCGGCTACATCATTTTTGTTGAGTGTACTGATAAGTTGTGGGATAGCCAGAACTGTTACACAGAGAAACCCTGTCTCAAGACATCAAACAAACAAATAAAGAGCAGAAAATTTAGGGTAGAAATACCTTACCAGTGAAAAGCATTTACGAGCCGGGTGTTGGTGGCGCACGCCTTTAATCCCAGCACTCAGGAGGCAGAGATGGGTGGATCTCTGTGAGTTTGAGGCCAGCCTGGTCTACAAAGCGAGTTCCAGGACAGTTTCCAAGACAATACAGAGCAACCCCATCTCAAAAAAACCAAACAAAAAAAAAAAAAGAAAAAAGAAAAGAAACGCATTCACAATTCTTGGAGAGCAAAGAGCTTCCATTCATCATATATAAAGAAGCTCACTACTGTTTGAAAATCATATATCAGGGGTTCTGACCTCACATCCTGGCCTCCATGGTCATGATAAGAAGAGATTTATACAATAAAAATTATTTTCAAGCTATGTTTTTTAGTGTTGGGGTACCCCGTGTTGGGGAAGTCTTATGTCAATAAAGTACTGTTGAGCCTATAGGGAACCAAGATGGGAGGGACTAGGAGTCCAGGAGAACTCTGGGTAGGAGAAACACAAGAGAGTCAACATGTGACGCCATGGGGGTAGGAAGCCGGGAACTATTCTCTGGTAAGAAACATACTTAGATTAACAATTATGGGGTAATTACTTAAGGCAGAGGTAGCCAGTAAGGGACAAGCAAGGCCAACAGCTTCATAATTAATATAGCCTCCTTTGTGTTTATTTGGGACTCATGCGGATCTAGAACCAGGCTGGCACGGCAGAGCCCAGGCGACTGGCGGGGGATAAACCAAAGCGGCTAGCAAAGAAAAAGCTTCTCTTAACAAAATGGTGTCAGGAGTGGGATTGAATTTCCACGCAAAACAACAAAAGCTTTAAAGGAATTTTAGAAACAGACGAATGGAGAGAAGCACAGATTTTGATAGCAGCATTTTTCTCAGGTGTTTTGCTAGCGACAAGCCGAGATTCACGTGGCTCGCTTACCGGAGTCTTCCTGACTCGGCATTAAAAAAAAAAAAGCCAGCAAGGTTGTTTTAAGAGACTCCGCTAACGATTGAAAGGTGTGTATGTACAGCTGGAAGTGGCAGCTTTTGCTGGATGTCAACATGGACTGAGGCAGTAAGCTGAAATCACGCTTACGCCCGCCATCTTGGAAAAAAAAAACGCAGTTTAAATGGCCGCGGTTTTAACAGATAAGACACATGGCCAGAAAAACATAAAGACTTACAGTAAAGTCAGACTTGGATGAACAAAACCTCTAAAGGTTTATAGTGTGTTTAAAAATATACATGAGATTGAGAGAGAAAATGAAACGGCAAAGTGGTAAATAAATACAAAAGCTGGCGTTGTGGTGGCGCACGCCGGTAGGAATTGCTCCAGAGGCAGAGGCAGGCGGATTTCCAAAGAGAAACCCTGTCTCAGAGAAAAAGAAATAAAAGTGAAAGAAATAAAGTAATAATAAATAAATAAGCCACGTAAAGATGGAAAATATACAGAGAGTCTGGATACTGTATGCTATTGTGTTTTTCAGTTTTTTGATTGCTAAGGAAGGAACAGCTGCTAAAGTACACTTGATTATAAATGCTGCTGAATTAATCCAACTTCTATCTTTTAAAAATGCCTTGACTTCAAAATTTAAGTGTAAGGATATGTTACTTGGAAAAGGAGTTTTTATTTATGTTTCTACAGAAAATGAAAAGCTAAGGATTCCTTCCAGGCTTTTGTGGTTTGACGAACCAAGACCCCCGGAAGCAGTGGACCAGGTGTTCCAACAATCGAAACAGCGAAGATGATGCAGTCTTACAGACCCCGAAAATATGGACTTATACAGGTTTCTGAGTTTTGTCATGATCCCCATGGTATAAACAGCGCCCCCTTCCAGCAGGAAGCAGTTTGGAATGAGCGACGTCCCAATTCCCATCTTGTTTATAAATCTTTGTTTTCATTTAAATGGGATTGTTTATAATTGGTTAATGATCACAACCAATCTCCTTTTAATGGTAAAAAGGGGAAATATGGTATGGGTATTGTTTTTCATTTATTGATACAAATTCAAGGTCAATTTTGTGATGTTTATATTTCTCTTGATTAAGTATTGTGCTTATACTGATCTTTTAAAATGTAATGCATAATTGAATACAGACTATAGATAGTTACTTATAACAGAATTTATAGTTAGGTAAGTTAGGTTTTCTAGATATACAGAAATATATTTGAGACAGATAGACAGTCTTCAAACCTCTCAAAGACCTTCAGAACATGGCATTTAAAATGGTCTAGGGTTTTTTTGACAATGAGAAGTGTCTGCTCCTGGCAGCACCAATTATATCTGAGAGGAAGATGGGCATCGAAAAAACTTGTTATGGAGTTTACTTTCAACATGGCAAGATTAGCCATTTGGGCAAGAAACTGCTCTTGCCTAGACTGTTTGACTGTTGTTGTATCATCTGGACATGCAGGACCCACAGGAAAGTGACTACTGAACTCAGTCTTACAGGGTTCCTGCTTGATGAAGAGTCTACGAGACTTTCTGCAGGACAAAGAAAAATGACTGACAGACTTCCAATGCAGATGGACAGTTTGAAATTTCCTGCTTTGCTGAGAAGTGTTCCAGACACATTGTGCCCTATGGGCTGAAGATGGATGCCCTAATGTTACAGAGGAACTTCGGGTGACTGTCCAGGCAGTAAGGTGTCTCTGTCAATCCTAGTGTTTATATATTATCCTTCTGTGGTCTTTGATGGAGTTGAAGACAGATAGTTATAATTATAGTTTTTCTTAGTTATGATAAAAGATAAGCTACATATAGGACTTTGGACTCACAAGGATGGGATGGATGATATTTTCTTTAAATCTTGCTAAAATATTGTAACTATGTTCTTACTTGATAACTGTTCTGTTATATACAATTTGACTGTGTTAAAGTTAATACCTTTCTTTTTGTTTAAACAGAAAAGAGGAGATGTTGGGGAAGTCTTATGTCAATAAAGTACTGCTGAGCCTATAGGGAACCAAGATGGGAGGGACTAGGAGTCCAGGAGAAATCTGGGTAGTAGAAACACAAGAGAGTCAACATGTGACGCAATGGGGGTAGGAAGCCGGGAACTATTCTCCGGTAAGAAACATACTTAGATTAACAATTATGGGGTAATTACTTAAGGCAGAGCTAGCCAGTAAGGGACAAGCAAGGCCAACAGCTTCATAATTAATATAGCCTCCTGTGTGTTTATTTGGGACTCATGCGGATATAGAACCAGGCTGGCGCGGCAGAGCCCAGGTGACTGGCGGGGGATAAACCAAAGCGGCTAGCAAAGAAAAAGCTTCTCTTAACACCCCGAATTGAGGAGGGGTCCCCAAGCTGGATTCACCACCCCAAGAATCAAGAGTCCACGTGCCAATTGATGCACCACGCAAGAGGCTTTAATTAGGCATCTGCAGATGGGCCTCTCGGTCAGCTTTTAGACCGATTGGCCCTGAGGCTCAGTTACAATCAGCTTTTAAAGACAAAAACCCCAAGCTTTTGGGAGGGGTCCCTATCTCGTGACGGAGGAAGGGGGTATGTAACTCCCGACCCAGGGAAGTAGATGTCTTCCTGACCTACATGTTGTAAATTCCTCAAACCTTGGCATGAGTTAATTATCTCTCCCTAAGTAAATAGTGCTATCTCCTTGTTTCCCACTAGTCTTGTTTGCCCATCTCTGACGCCCTGGTCAGTTCTTCACAGATGGTCGGCAGCCCGTAATTGGCCTTTTGTGGATTTACAGCCCTTCTGCAATTAAGGTTGCTAAACCATACATTCCATTCTGTGGTATGGCCGGTTCCTGGGATGGGGTCCTTTGTTCACTTCCCAAGTTCTCTAGTGGGGTGCCCTCCCTGTTTAAGCTTATATTTTATTTCTATAAATTTGGGGTCTTTCAGTTAGTGCATTCTTTTAATTTCAACAATATGGACATAGAGGCAGGAAGATCAATCAGAGTTTTTAAGGCAGTGGTACCTTGTCAACACACAGACAGAAAGACAGGCAGACACACAAATGCAAACTCAGTAAAAGAACAAAATTTAAGCATTGAAGATTTGGGACAACACAATACCTCTTAAAGTCACTTCAAGTGTCTAGTGCTGACTGTGATAGAACTATTTTCAAAAATAAATATGGCTAATCATGTGAGCATGTACCATCCATCCCAGCCACTGGAAGGAACTGAACATTTGACAGTGGGTGACCGACTTACCATGAGTGCTGAGGCCATTAAGGCATCAAGCAGGACCGGCATTGTAGCAATCTATTATCAGATGGATGTGATATACAAAGAGAGTAGGCCTGCTGGGTGCTGGAGGCACACACCATTAATCCCAGCACTTGGGAGGCTAAGACAGGCAGATGTCTTTCAGTTGGATGCCAGTCTATTTAAAAAGCTACACAGAGAATCTCTGTCTCCAAAAACCAGAGAGAGAGAGAGAGAGAGAGAGAGAGAGAGAGAGAGAGAGAGAGAGAGAGAGAGAGTCCTGGAAATTGCTTTGGAGACCAGGCTAGCCTTGAACTCAAGAGATCCATCTGACTCTGCTTCTCAACTGCTGGGATTCAGGGCCTGTGCCACCACCACCCAGGAGGCATTTTCTCCTTACAGGCTGTTTTTTATTGGGGGGTTGTTAGAGGCAGGGTTTCTTTGTGGCTTTGGAAGCTGTCCTGGAACTCACTCTGTAGACTATGCTGGTCTCAAATGCATAGAGATCTGCCTGCCTCTACCTCCCAAGTGCTGGGATTAAAGGTGTGTGCCACCAACACCCAGCTGGAACACATATCTTGAATATAGATCTTTGGAGGTGATAAAGGTCACCTTTCCCAACTAGGCGATGGTGCAGGTCTTTAATCCCAAACCTTAGGAGTCAGAATCAGTTGGATTTCCTGAGTTTGAGGCCTGCATGATCTTCAGAATATGTTGCAGGACTATATAAATATAAAAAATAAATCATGACAAAAAATTCCATCTATAATCTGGGTCACACCTTTTAGCAACTGTGTGCATTCATAAGGGATATTGAAGGAGGAGGCGTCCCCCTTTGGCTGCCCTAACTCTGGATACTGAGTTTATTCCTTTTATAGCTTTGGAGCTTAATTCTTTGTAATAATCGTGTATACTGAAGATCCGAGAGGGTTCCTCTGTGGCCTTGGAGGCTGTCCTGGAACTTGCTCTTTGTGGGAACAACAGACCTTGGCGTGAGGCATACTTCCCCATCAGCCTGAGAGCAGGCAGCTGTAAGACAATGTTTACTAAAAACATGTTTACTAAAATCAATACAGTGCCTGGGGCAATAAGTTCCTGATAAGGGCTGGCCCAAGGAAATGCCCTAATCTCGACCTTTTCCAAAGACTAACCACCTCTTTCTGATCCACCCACCACCAACTCTGGTGTCAGTGTATATAATAACCAGCCAGGGTAGGAATAAAGGAAAGGCTACCTTCTTGAGTAGCCTTCTGGAAGCCACCAATGGGTCTCTGTGTCATCAATCTTGACATGCCTTATTCTGTAGACCAGCCTGGCCTGGAACTCACCGAGATATGTCTGCCTCTGCCTCATGAATGCTGGGATTAAAGGCTTATGCCACCAATGCCCAGCACAAACACATTATTCTGTGTTATAAAAATCTTGATTTTTTTTGTACTACCCTAGCCTGCTCACTTCCATCTGTTGAATGAGATAATCATTGCAATCCACACTGTGTCATGGTCTGTGCAAGCTCAGCACATGGTGTGGAGGAGAAGGAAGAGGAAGAACCTGTGTACTGCAGGAGGAGAGCTGGGTCATCTCCTGGAGACAGGGGTGAGAGATACTGAAATCTGTGCCTCTGCACATCTCTCAAAGACCAGGGTCTCTAGTAGAAGCCAGGGACAGGGACCCCTGTACTGTGACTTTAAGCACACTCTGACCCTTCAGGAAGTACTCTTGTCACTCAAGCCTCACCAGCCAATCAGGGTCACCAGGCCAACCCACCAGTCACAGGTCTGGCAGGATCCTTCCTGGAGACATGCTGCAGGCTTGGTTTTACCGCAGGACAAGCACCAGTGAGATTGATTGCTGTGCTGTGAGCCCTGCTGTAGGGGATGTAAGGGGAGCCTGGATGAGAACGGAAGCCACAGCATGGTGAGTGACGGGATGCTCTCCCAAGATGGGGAGGCATGAGAGACAGTGTGGCAGACCCACCAGGAGGGAGGCTGGGTGGGAACCTGGGTGCTCTGTGAGGTCCCAGGGGTCCTAGCAAATCCCCAGACCCTGATGCTGGCCTATGAATAATTCACTCTCTGGGCTGCATCTGTGGAAAATATTTCCAACAGGGAGATTTTGTAGAAACATCTTTGTAGTCAACACCAATGTGCTTTTGATTCACATGGAAGGCAACTTGTAAAACTTAGTCCTTGTTTCTCTAGTATCTTCTAGAAGTTGTCTACCTCACATTTATCATTTAGGTATAAGATTCATTTGGAGTTAATTTTGTGCATGGTATAATGGTATTCTTTTTCTTTCTATTTTTTATATTTATTTATTTTTGGTTTTTTTGAGACAGGAATTCTCTGTGTACCTATGGAGAATGATCTGGAACTTTCTCTGAAGAGCAGGCTAGCCCTAATCTCATAGAGATCCACCTGCTTCAGCCTCCCCAGTGATGGGATTAAAGGTGTGGGCCATTAAAGACGTAGGTGTATGGACACACTCTACTACTAAGCTGTGATGAGGAATAGTAGAATTGTTGATACAAAGGTTTTACCAATACTTAGGGAATAGTGAGTCCTACAAAATAGAATTGAGCTGAAGGGTGCTGCCTCTGAAATAACCCAAAGATAATTAGTAAGCTAAAGAGGCCTGTTAGGGTTAGGATGCTAAATTACACATTTGTTATCCAGGGTTGTCCAGACATCTGGCTCCAACCCATGACAAATGAGAAACAGCTGATGTGCAAACAGCCCCTAGGCCCATCACCATATAACAGGACAAGGCTGCTGCTTTTTCTTATTGTTGTTGTTGTTTCTTCTTTAAGAGTTTATGTGTGGCTTTGCAGGCTGTCCTAAACCTAGCTCTTGTAGATCAGGCTGGTCTCTAACTCATAGAGATCTGCCTGCCTCTGCCTCCTGAGTGCTGGGATTAAAGGTGTGTGCCTCCTCCACCCAGCTAAGAACAGGGCTTTTAAAAGCTGCTCCAGGGGGTATTACTCAGCCACAGTGAACATTAGGGCATAGTGTGCCAGGTTTCTTCTAGAGAAACTCATAGTTCTGCCAGATGTGCAATAGGATACCAGGTGACAACTGTTTGAAAAGTAAAACACTATTGTGTTAAGAAATTGCCAGATCAAGCAAGGATTTCAATTAGGCCCTCCTTAGGAGGAACATTCTTGGGACAGCTACTGATAGCCTGGGGCCTAGGTCTTTTGTGCTTTCCCTAAGGGCCTGATCATAATACATCAGAGAGCCAGCTGGGCGTTGGTGGCACATGCCTGTAATCCCAGCACTTGGGAGGAAGAGGCAGGTGGACCTCTGTGAGTTCGAGGCCAGCTTGGTCCACAAGAGCTAGTTCCAGGACAGGCTCCAAAGCCACAGGGTAATCCTGTCTCGAAAAACCCCAAAAATAAAATAAAACAAAACAGAGAGCCTTGTCTAAAGCAAGGAATTGGCTTGTGAGGCCTGGTAATGGTCTGGAAAGAAGCCTTTGTGGAGTAGAGGATTCATTTGTGGAGAAACAGTCTTCCCAGTGCATGGATCTATGGTTATTGGTCCAAAGGCCACTGAGGGCTGTCAGTAATGATCCTGAGATTCCCTGTGTTCCAATTGTGCAGCATTGTGAGTGGGACCTTCTCCTTAGTTTGTTGCATTGTGTGATGCTTTCTGACTAACTAGAAAGTTCCTCTTTCTGTCCATTTCCCCCTGGAAGTAGTATACGAGAAGCTATTCCTCAGCCGGGAAATGGAGGCATGTCTTTAAAGCTCAGCACTCGGGAGGCAGAGGCGGGCAGATATCTGTGAGTTTGAGACCAAGCCTGGTCTATGGAGTGAGATCCAGGCTGGCTCCAAAGCCACAGAGAGACCCTGACTCGAAAAACTCCCCAAAATGAAGTAGCAATTCTTCTTAAGAAGCTGACTTAGAATAAGACACAGATTAAGCAAATACTCTATGGCCCAGCTTTTATCTTTTCTTTGTTCTGCCTTTCTTGTCCTTGTCATCCCCTGGTACCTCTACCACAGAACCTGGCAGTAAAGTATGACCTACTAGGAAATAACTATAATAACATCTTTTCTCTTGAAGTCTTTCATTTGCCTAACTAGCTTAACTTCCAGTTTCCTGTAATTATTTAAGTTCTTCAGAGTGTGAGCTGGAGTCTGTCCCTGAAAGAAATTGAAGCTCACAGCATATGTGGAATACAAAAATCTGTTTTAGGAGCCAGGTTGTGGTGGTGTATGTCTTAATCCCAGTGCTCAGGAGTCAAAGGCTGAGTTTCCTTTGTTTTTTTTTTTGTTTTTACGAGACAGGGTTTCTCTGTATTGTTTTGGAGGCTGTTGGTCCAACCCGGCCTCAAACTCACAGAGATCACCACCGCCTGGCTTTCCTTTGGTCTTTTTTTTTTTTTGGTTTTTTGAGACAGGGTTTCTGTTTGGAGGCTGTCCTGGAACTAGCTCTGTAGACCAGGCTGGTCTCGAACTCACAGAGATCCACCTGCCTCTGCCTCCCAAGTGCTGGGATTAAAGGCGTGTGCCACCACTGCCCGGCTTTCCTTTGGTCGTTTGATGAAAAGTTGATTACATTTTCCTGATTTTGTTCTTGGCTTTTTCTCTCCATCCCCTTCATTCTTTCCCAAATGCCTTACATCCATTGCTGTCGATCTGTTGTATGTGTTGTGCCCAAGTTGCAAAGTGCCCAGAGGCCACCAGGAAGGCAGACCCACTAAACTGCACAAGGAAGGTTTTAATTGTTCATCCACATATGACAGGGTCTTGCTAGATGTTGCAGCAGCCCTAGAGGGAAAGAAGTTCCCTGTCTACTGCTAGGTTTTAAAGACAAAACTTACAGGATTAAGTCAGTAGGTATGGGTTGGTTTCTGATTGGATGACATTTGAGAACAATCAGGAGAATTTCTCAAAGTCACATTTTGGCATGAAATACCTGTGTGTCAATTTTTTTCATTGGTCAGTGCTGAGAGGGAACATTCTGTGGTTTCTATGGCTTTGTCTTGGTACATAGACACCAGTGGTTTTCAGAACTGTATCCTGGAGAATACAGAGGAGGTTTTGATACCCCCAGAGTTTCTTTTGTGGCCAAACAGTTCCCAGAAACCAAGTATTTAAGAAGCTGCAGAGGGGGCTCTGGAGTTTTTTTGTGTTCAGTTTTGGCCCTAGGTTCTGGGAGGTCAGAGGACCTGGAGTTTCCTTGTGTCAGAGACCTATGTATCTTTTCTGTAGCCTGTCATCGCTACTAAAGCAGGGGACTGAGTGATGGTCTGGTCCCTTTATTTCTATATTATTAGAAGTGAAGCCCTTGAATTTAGTTTACCCCTTACAGTTAGTACTCAAGTCACACTGTGTGGACATGTGTATGTTTTTTTTGTAATCCTCTTGAGAATTCTCTTTCCACTTTGCCTATAGCTTTGTAATCAGGCATCCTGTTATAAGGTGTTGGGAATTTTCTTTGGATTGCTTTCAATGCATGGTGTTAATTTACCTTATAGGATATCTTACTGTTGATACATCAAGTTCCCAATGAATATTTTCCTCTTTATTTATGTAGGCTCTTTCATTCTCATTGTTTTAATCTGTGAAAGACTGTTACTATTTTGCCTAAAATGTGATATGGGGCTTGCCTGGTGGCTCAGCACTTATTCTTCTTGGGGATGACCTGGCTTCAGATTCCAACACCCAAATTTAGAGCCTCATAACAACCTACTTCTCCATATCTTGCATATCTGACACCCTCTTCTCTGGTATGTCACAGGTAAATACATGGAAAACCTCACTGACACAAAAAATGTATGTGAAAAAATTAGGATGAACTTGTTTTCAAAATTCTTCTTACTTATAGAGAAATGAGAGCAAAACAAGTCACTCTGGGTGCATAATCAAATCATACAGTGTTTCTTTTTAATTTTTTAAATTAGCTTTCATTTTAAATACAGCCTCAGTTCCTTTTCCTCCACATCTCTTGCCCCCAACCTCTCCTGATTCCCATCCTTTGTCCACTCCTCAGAGGGGCTAAGTCATTTCAGAGTTCAACGAAGTCTGGCATACCAAATATATAAGTGCCAAGACCCTCAATTCTGTATCAAGACTGGTTAAGGTATCACACTATATGTAATAGGCTCTAGTAAGCCACTATTTGGACCTAGGATGGGTCCTGGTTTCACTGTGAGTGCCCTCCAACAAATCAAGTCTCATGACTGTCACCCACTTTTAGAGGGTCTAGTTTAGACCCATGCAAGTTCCCAGCCTTCAATTTATAGTCTCTGAGCTCCCACATGTGACAGGATTAGGAGGTGTGGATTTGTTGGAGTGGGCTTTTCCTTGTTAAAGGAAGTTTGTCACTGTGGGGTCAGGCATTGATTTTCTCATACTCAGGATGCTGCCCAGTGAGTCAGTCAATGTTCTACTGTCTCTGTGTCAACATGTAAGGACTCTTACCTCCAACACCATATCTGCGTATATGTGTCCATGCCCCCTGCCATGAGGATGCTCAACTGAACCTCTGAATTTTTAAGTGACACACTTCAATTAAATTTTATCTTTGTAAGAGTTACTGTGGTTCATGGAATCTCTTCACAGCAATAAAATCCTAACATAGAAGTTGGTACCAGGGACTGGGGTATTGCTGTCATTAGCTGGTCCTGTCATACAATTTCTCTGCTGTGTTTTCAGTAGTGTTGATGTGATTTATTGCCTCTCCCTTTATGCCTGTTCATTGGGATTTCTCTCTCAAGGCTATATGCTACTTAAAGAGCCAAGAAATGGTGCATGTGAGTCTCCTATTCAGTTTCCTTCTCAAGTGACAGGGGGAATACATTCCAATGTTCATTTCATGAAATAAGTGTAGGAGACCCAGAATTATCTGAATATATTGTCAAAGAAGTACACATTTACAATGTGAGTATCACAATTCCTGTATTACACACATGTGGGTTGTTTTAGGATGCAGTGACCTATGATGATGTGCACATCGGATTCACTCAGGAAGAGTGGGATTTTCTGGATCCTTCCCAGAAAAATCTCTACAAGGATGTGATGCTCGATACTTACAGGAACCTCTCTGCCATAGGTGAGACTGAATTTTCCTTCATGAATTAATATGAGAAAATTGTTCCTTCATGATTTTTTCTTTTTAATATTTAAATTTAAATTATGAACAAGGTTGCTTCACATGTCAAATCCACATCCCTCTCCCTTTCCCACCCCTCCTCCCACACCCTCCCACCAACCCCCCTACATCCCCTCATTTCCCCAGGGAGCGTGAGGCCCTCCATGGAGGTGTCCATCATCTGTCATTTCACCCAGGGCAGGGCCTAGCCCCTCTCCTGAGATTCCAGCATGAGAGTGCAACTCTCATTGTTGAATGGGAGTCCAAAGTCCATTTGTATACCTGGGATAAATACTGACCTACTACACAAGGCTCAATAGATTACCTAGGCCTCCTCACTGACACCCACATTTAGGGGTCTTAATCAGTCCCATGCTGGGTTCCCGGGCATCAGCATGGGATTCAAGAGCTAACCCTTGTCAGGTCAGCTGATTTTGGTGGGTAAACTAGCCCAGTCTTAACCCCTTTGCTCATCAGTCCTCCATCTCTGTCATTGGATTTCTTGAGTTCAGCTCAGTGCTTAGCCATGGAAGTCTACCTCTGCTTCCATCAGCCACTGAATGAAGGTTCTGTTTCCCAGACTCTCTGGCCATGGGATTGTAGGCTGGCACTCCCCAGAACTATGTGTAAAATCCATATATGAGAGAGTACATGCCATGTTTCTCTTTTTGTGACTGGGTTATGTCACTCAGGATGGTTTCTTCTGGTGCCATCAAATTGCCTGTAAATTTCAGGATTCCATTGTTTTTATATGATGAATAGTACTCCATTGTGTAAATGTACCACATTTTCTCTATCCACTCTTTGGCTGAGGGGCATCTAGTTTGCTTCCAAGTTCTGCCTTAATAGCTGCTATAAACATAGTGGAACAGACATCCTTGTTGTCTGGGCATCTTTTGGATATATGCCTAAAAGTGGAGTTGCTGGATCTTGTGGTAGGTTACTCCCATTTTTCTGTGGAATCTCCATACTGATTTCCAAAGTGGCTGTACAAGTTGGCACTCCCACCAAGAGTGGAGGAGTGTTCCTCTTTCACCCCAAACTCTCCAGCATAAATTGTCATTGGTGCTTTTGATTTTAGCCATTCTGACAGGAGTAAGATGATATCTTAGAGTTGTCTTGATTTTCATTTCCCTGATGGCTAAGGACGTTGAGCAGTTTCTCAAGTGCCTCTCAGCCATTTTAGACTCCTCTATTGGAAATTCTCTATTTAGTTCTATAGCCCACTTTTTAATTGGATCCTTTGGTGTTCTGGAGATTTGCTTCTTGAGTTCTTTGTACATTTTGGAGATTAGCCTTCTGTCAGATGTGGGGTTAGTGAATATCTTTTCCCATTCTGTGGGCTGCCTTTTTGTCTTGCTGACTGTGTCCTTTGCCTTACAGAAGCTTCTCAGTTTCAGGAGGTCCCATTTATTAATTGTTGATCTCACTGTCTGTGCTAATGGTGTTATGTTCAGGAATCTGTCTGCTGTACCAATTTGGTCAAGGGTACCACCCACTTTCTCTTCTAAGAGGTTCAGTGTGGCTTGATTTATGTTGAGGTCTTTGATCCATTTGGTCTTAAGTTTTGTGTGTGGTGACAGACATGGATGCATCCACATTCTTCTACATGCCAGCATCCAGTTATGCCAGCACCATTTGTTAAAGATGCTTTCTTTTTTCCATTTATATTTTTAGCTTCTTTGTCAAAGACAGATGTTCATACATGCATGGGTTAATATCAGGGTGTTCAATTCAATTCACTTGGTCAACCTGTCTATTTCTGTTGCAATAGCGAACTGTTTTCAGGACTACAGGTCTATAATAGAGCTTGATGTCAGGGATGTTGTTGCCTCCAGATGTTGCTTTGTTGAGTTAGGTTAATTGCCTATCCTGTGTCTTTTGTTTTTCCATACAAAATTGATTATCGTTCTTTCAAGGTCTGTGAAGAATTGTGCTGGTATTTTAATGGGGATTGCATGATTTAAAATAAGGGGAAGAATGCTTCTTGTTTATTAATATTCTTCTGTAATTTTGATTGAGAAAAGGGAATATTAAGTGAATAAGACAGAGTTCTAATGTTCGTCAATGATATTAGCTTAAAATTTGTACAACTTCCATTCATACATCATATAATTTATGATATTATATTTTAGGCTACAGTTTGGATGACCATAATATTGAAGAACACTGTGAAAGTTCTAGAAGAAATAGAAGGTAAGTTTTGTGTGTGCAAACTTATGCAAATTTGTATTATACACCATTAATATCTATGCTATAGAAATGCCAATCCTTTTAGTTTCATACCACTGTCATATGTTACACATTGAATAGGTGATATATTTACGTCCAAGAACTTTTAAGAAAAAAAAGATTCTATAGTGAAGCTGTCATTAATTACTCATATATTTGTGACTTTGCTAAGTATATTGAAAGGATCAGATTATGAGAGGCAAGAAGGTTGTTTTGGAGGAAGCTTAATCCCTATATGACCTGTCTCTGAGGAAAACGAAAGCCAAACTGTGGGAATTAAATGTGCAAATATTTTATTTGTTTGTTTTGCTTGACTAAGAGCATATTGTCCAGTGGGACAGTGGTAGTGCATACCTTTAATTCCACCACACAGGAGGCATAGGCAGCTGGAATTCTGTGATTTGGTGGCCAGCCAGGTCTACAGAGTGAGTTCTAGGACAGAATCCAAAGCTACACTAGGAAAATCTGTCTCAAAAAAAAAACATTAAAAAATAAAGAATATCACATATCACTCTAAATACAAACTATGTTAGCATAGAATATGGAAGGAAGGGATGAAGCCCCCCTCACTCTCTGGGCATCTAGAAAATATTAATGTTATTTAGTAGTTCCCCATCTTGTGTTGCTGTGTTAAATGTGATACAAGATTACAGTTAATTGGATTTCCAACTTCTTTGGTAAGACTTCAAGGAACTCACACTGTAGAAAAGCCCTCTGAGTCTTGGAATTTGGGAATGCATCCATTTGTCATCAATGGACTATAATTCAAAATACAGGAAAACTTATGAGTGCAGTAAGTATGACAATGCTCTGAGTTCATCCAGTACTTATCAAATAAGTGAAAAATCTCACATAAATAAGATGCCATAGATGTGGGGCATGAAATAAAACCTCTAACTCTCTGGTCACTGTTATTTCCATAGCCACAAAAACTCCTCATGAATGGAAGCATCATGAATATAAAATTTAAGAACTGTTTTATCTTTGCAATTATTCAAAAATTTATATTCAATATATATAGATGCCACCGTTCATCAGTATAATGGAAATTGTAAAGCTTTTACATGTGCCACTTATCTTTGCAGGAATGAGCCAAGCCATACAGAAGAGAAACCCTGTGAATGCACTCAATGTGTGAAAACCTTTGTGTGTTGCAGACATCTTCAAAGACATGAAAACATTCATACTGCAGAAAAACCATATGAAATTCTTCAAAATGGTGGAGTCTTTGCATGTCACAGTTGTCTCAAACTCCATAAAATAACACATGCTGGAGAGACAGCACATGAATGTAATCAAAGTGGTAAAGCTTTTTCACAACACAGCAGTCTCATAAGTCATAAAACAACACATATTAGAGGCAAACCCTATGAATGCAATCAGTGTGGTAAAGCTTCTTCTCATGTCAGTGGTCTTCAATTTCTTAAAAGGACACAAACTGGAGAGAAACCCTATGAATGTAGTCAGTGTGGCAAAGCATTTTCAAATCGCTCTAAAATCCAAAGACACATAAGAACACACACTGGAGAAAAACCCTATGCATGTAATCACTGTGGTAAAGCTTTTGCAAGTAATGGTGATCTTAAAAATCATAAAAGAACACACACTGGAGAGAAACCCTATGCATGTAATCACTGTGGTAAAGCATTTGCAAGACACAGTCATCTTCAAGTTCATAAAAGAACACACACTGGAGAAAGACCCTACAACTGCAATCAATGTGGTAAAACTTTTTCACAGAACAGTCATCTTCAAGTACATCAAAGAACACACACTGGAGAGAAACCCTTTGAATGTAAT